>NC_086454.1:364276550-364376550 GCF_028390025.1 Pseudophryne corroboree | reverse complement strand
AGATATAGATAGATAGACAGACAGATAGATAGATATGCACAGAGATAGATAGATAGATAGATAGATAGATAGATAGATAGATAGATAGATATGCACAGAGATAGATAGATAGATAGATAGATAGATAGATAGATAGATAGATAGATAGATAGATAGCTATGCACAGATATAGATAGATAGACAGACAGATAGATAGATATGCACAGAGATAGATAGATATAGATAGATAGATAGATAGATATGCACAGAGATAGATAGATAGATAGATAGATAGATAGATATGCACAGATATAGATGTTCGCGGGGGGCAGGAGGTGGTGATGGATAGTTGCGGGACCAGCATGGGCAAAACAGGAGCGTGGTGGCTTCGCGGCGTTACACACAGCTGCTCCAATCAAGAAAATGGCGGCCAACCATCTGCATACGCAACCTGGCTGCTGAGGGTTGTCCACAGTTGCAGTCACAGCCACTGGTCGTTCCTCGCCCTGCGCTGGGCGGCCCCCAGCATGCGATAGAAAGGATTACAGATTCTTACTGAATGACCCCCATAGCTGCAGATATATACAATGGAGATCCCAACCCTCCATCAGCCCCACTCCTTACAGGGAGGAGACACTCCCACAGCGCCCCTAGGGGTATATTTACTAAGCTCCCGATTTTGACCGATTTGGTGTTTTTTCTTCAAAGTGTCACCTCGGGAATTTACTAATCACAAATCTCGGCAGTGATGAGGGCATTCGTATTTTTTTTGTAGTCCAAGAAAAAAAATACGAATGAATACACCATCGGTCAAATACGCCTGTTAACTCGGTGATTTACTAAAATTTGTATTTCACAAACACTGCCGGCAATAGTCAAACACTGCCGTGAATAAATACAAATCGTTAAAAAAAATAAGAATTTACTCACAGGTAATTCTATTTCTCGTAGTCCGTAGTGGATGCTGGGAACTCCGTAAGGACCATGAGGAATAGCGGGCTCCGAAGGAGGCTGGGCACTCTAGAAAGATCTTAGACTACCTGGTGTGCACTGGCTCCTCCCACTATGACCCTCCTCCAAGCCTCAGTTAGGTACTGTGCCCGGACGAGCGTACACAATAAGGAAGGATTTTGAATCCCGGGTAAGACTCATACCAGCCACACCAATCACACCGTATAACTCGTGATATGAAACACAGTTAACAGTATGAAACAATAGAGCCTCTCAACAGATGGCTCAACAATAACCCGATTTAGTTAACAATAACTATGTACAAGTATTGCAGATAAACCGCACTTGGGATGGGCGCCCAGCATCCACTACGGACTACGAGAAATAGAATTACCGGTGAGTAAATTCTTATTTTCTCTGACGTCCTAGTGGATGCTGGGAACTCCGTAAGGACCATGGGGATTATACCAAAGCTCCCAAACGGGCGGGAGAGTGCGGATGACTCTGCAGCACCGAATGAGAGAACTCCAGGTCCTCCTCAGCCAGGGTATCAAATTTATAGAATTTTGCAAAGGTGTTTGCCCCTGACCAAGTAGCAGCTCGGCAAAGTTGTAAAGCCGAGACCCCTCAGGCAGCCGCCCAAGATGAGCCCACCTTCCTTGTGGAATGGGCATTGACAGATTTTGGCTGTGGCAGGCCTGCCACAGAATGTGCAAGCTGAATTGTACAGGTTGAGTCTCCCTTATCCAAAATGCTTGGGACCAGAGGTACTTTGGATATGGGATTTTTCCGTATTTTGGAATAATTGCATACCATAGTGAGATATCATGGTGATGGGACCTAAATCTAAGCACAGGATGCATTTATGTTTCATATACACCTTATACACACAGCCTGAAGGTAATTTTAGCCAATATTTTATATAACTTTGTGCATTAAACAAAGTGTGTCTACATTCACACAATTCATTTATGTTTCATATACACCTTATACACACAGCCTGAAGATCATTTAATACAATATTTTTAATAACTTTGTGTATTAAACAAAGTTTGTGTACATTGAGACATCAAAAAACAAAGGTTTCACTCTCACTCAAAAAAGTCTGTATTTCGGAATATTCCGTATTTCGGAATATATGGATATGGGATACTCAACCTGTACTACAAATCCAACGAGCAATAGTCTGCTTAGAAGCAGGAGCACCCAGCTTGTTGGGTGCATACAGGATAAACAGCGAGTAAGATTTTCTGACTCCAGCCGTCCTGGAAACATATATTTTCAGGGCCCTGACAACGTCTAGCAACTTGGAGTCCTCCAAATCCTTAGTAGCCGCAGGCACCACAATAGGCTGGTTCAGGTGAAACGCTGACACCACCTTAGGGAGAAACTGGGGACGAGTCCTCAATTCTGCCCTATCCATATGGAAAATCAGATAAGGGCTTTTACATGATAAAGCCGCCAACTCTGACACTCGCCTGGCTGAAGCCAAGGCCAATAACATGACCACTTTCCACGTGAGATATTTCAGATCCACGGTTTTTAGTGGCTTGTCTGAACTTCAGGTACTGAAGCTAGTTCTTTTTGAAAGAAAATTGACAGAGCCGAGATCTGTACCTTAATGGAGCCCAGTTTTAGGCCCATATTCACTCCTGCTTGCAGGAAATGCAGAAATCGACCTAGTTGAAATTCCTCTGTTGGGGCCTTTTTGGCCTCGCACCATGCAACATATTTCCGCCATATGCGGTGATAATGCTTTGCCGTAACATCTTTCCTGGCTTTAATAAGCGTAGGAATGACTTCCTCCGGAATGCCCTTTTCCTTCAGGATCCGGCGTTCAACCGCCATGCCGTCAAACGCAGCCGCGGTAAGTCTTGGAACAGACAGGGGCCCTGCTGCAGCAGGTCTTGTCTGAGCGGCAGAGACCACGGGTCCTCTGAGATCATCTCTTGAAGTTCCGGGTACCACGCTCTTCTCGGCCAATCCGGAACCACGAGAATTGTGCTTACTCCTCGCTTTCTTATTATTCTCAATACCTTTGGTATGAGAGGTAGAAGAGGGAACACATAAACTGACCGGTACACCCACGGTGTCACTAGAGCGTCCACAGCTATCGCCTGAGGGTCTCTTGACCTGGCGCAATACTTCTCTAGTTTTTTGTTTAGGCGGCACGCCATCATGTCCACCTGTGGACGACCCCATTGATTTACAATCATTTGGAAGACTTCTGGATGAAGTCCCCACTCTCCCGGGTGGAGGTCGTGCCTGCTGAGAAAGTTTGCTTCCCAGTTGTCCACTCCCGGGAGGAACACTGCTGACAGTGCTAGTACATGATTCTCCGCCCATCGGAGAATTTTTGTGGCTTCTGCCATCGCCGTCCTGCTTCTTGTGCCGCCCTGTCGATTCACATGGGCGACTGCCGTGATGTTGTCTGACTGGATCAGCACCGGCTGGTGTAGGAGCAGGGATTTTGCTTGACTTAGGGCATTGTAAATGGCCCTTAGTTCCAGAATATTTATGTGAAGGGCAGTCTCCTGACTTGACCATAGTCCTTGGAAATTTCTTCCCTTTGTGACTGCCCCCCAGCCTCGTAGGCTGGCATCCGTGGTCACCAGGACCCAGTCCTGTATGCCGAATCTGCGGCCCTCCAGAAGATGAGCACTGTGCAGCCACCACAGAAGAGACACCCTGGTTCGTGGAGACAGGGTTATTAAACGATGCATCTGAAGATGCGATCCGGACCACTTGTCCAACAAGTCCCACTGAAAAATTCTGGCATGGAACCTGCCGAATGGAATTGCTTCGTAAGAAGCTACCATCTTTCCCAGGACCCGCGTGCAGTGATGCACCGATACCTGTTTTGGTTTTAGGAGGTCTCTGACTAGAGAAGACAACTCCCTGGCTTTCTCCTCCGGGAGAAACACTTTTTTCTGGGCCGTGTCCAGAATCATTCCCAGGAACATTAGACGTGTCGTGGGGACCAGCTGTGACTTTGGGATATTCAGAATCCAACCGTGCTGCCTCAGCACTTCCTGAGATAGTGCTACTCCCACTAACAACTGTTCCTTGGATCGTGCCTTTATTAGGAGATCGTCCAAGTATGGGATAATTAAAACTCCCTTTTTTCGAAGGAGTATCATCATTTCCGCCATAACCTTGGTAAATACCCTCGGTGCCGTGGAGAGTCCAAACGGCAGCGTCTGGAATTGGTAATGGCAATCCTGTACCACAAATCTGAGGTACTCCTGGTGAGAATTGTAAACGGGGACATGCAGGTAAGCATCCTTGATGTCCAGGGATACCATGTAATCCCCCTCGTCCAGGCTTGCAATAACCGCCCTGAGCGATTCCATCTTGAACTTGAATTTTTTTATGTATGTGTTCAAGGATTTCAAATTTAAAATGGGTCTCACCGAACCGTCCGGTTTCGGCACCACAAAAAGTGTGGAATAGTAACCCCGGCCTTGTTGAAGTAGGGGCACCTTGATTATCACTTGCTGGGAATACAGCTTGTGAATCGCTGCTAGCACCGCCTCCCTGTCTGAGGGAGCAATCGGCAAGGCGGATTTTAGGAAACGGCGGGGTGGAGTCGCCTCGAATTCCAGCCTGTATCCCTGAGATGCTATTTGAAGGATCCAGGAATCCACCTGTGAGCGAGCCCACTGATTGCTGAAATTCCTGAGGCGGGCCCCCACCGTACCTGGCTCCGCCTGTGAAGCCCCACCGTCATGCGGCGGACTTGGAAGAGGAAGCGGGGGAGGACTTTTGTTCCTGGGAACCTGCTGTTTGCTGCAGCCTTTTTCCCCTGCCTCTGCCTTTTGACAGAAAAGACCCTCCTTTTCCCCGCTTGTTTTTCTGGGACCGAAAGGACTGAACCTGATAAAATGGCGCCTTCTTAGGCTGTGAGGGGACATGGGGTAAAAATGCTGACTTCCCAGACGTTGCTGTGGAAACTAGGTCGGAGAGACCATCCCCAAATAATTCCTCCCCCTTATAAGGCAAAACTTCCATGTGCCTTTTGGAATCTGCATCTCCAGTCCACTGGCGAGTCCATAAGCCTCTCCTAGCAGAGATGGATAATGCACTTACTTTAGATGCCAGCCGGCAGATTTCCCTCTGTGCATCTCTCATGTATAAGACTGAGTCTTTGATATGGTCAATTGTTAGCAGGATCGTGTCTCTGTCTAACGTGTCAATATTTTCTGACAGTTTATCTGACCACGCAGCGGCAGCACTGCACATCCATGCTGACGCAATAGCTGGTCTGAGTATAATGCCTGAGTGTGTATATACAGACTTCAGGATCGCCTCCTGCTTTCTATCAGCAGGTTCCTTAAGGGCGGCCGTATCCTGGGACGGTAGTGCCACCTTTTTAGACAAACGTGTGAGCGCTTTATCCACCCTCGGGGGTGTTTCCCAACGTAACCTATCCTCTGGCGGGAAAGGGAACGCCATTAGTAGCTTCTTAGGAATTACCAATTTCTTATCAGGGGAAGCCCAAGCTTCTTCACACACTTCATTTAATTCATCTGACGGGGGAAAAACTACAGGTAGTTTTTTCTCCCCAAACATAATACCCTTTTTTGTGGTACCTGGATGTAAATCAGAAATATTTAACACCTCTTTCATTGCCTCAATCATGCAGTGAATGGCCTTAACGGGCATTAAATTTGACTCATCGTCGTCGACACTGGTGTCAGTATCCGTGTCGACATCTACTTGTGCCACCTGAGATAGCGGGCGTTTCAGAGCCCCTGATGACTTTTGAGACACCTGGACAGGCACGAGCTGAAGACTCGGCTGTCCCACAGTCGGCATGTCGTCAAATTTTTTATGTAAGGAGTCTATACGTGCACTCATTTCCTGCCATAATACCATCCACTCAGGTGTCTGACCCCCAGGGGGTGACATCCCTGCTAAAGGCATCTGCTCCTCCTCCACATCATTATCCTCCTCAAACATGTCGACACAGCCGTACCGACACACTCCACACACACAGGGAATGCTCAAACAGAGGACAGGACCCACAAAAGCCCTTTGGGGGGACAGAGTAAGAGTATGCCAGCACACACCAGAGCGCTATATATATATACAGGGACTAACTGAGTTATGTCCCTTAATAGCTGCTTTTCAATATAATATACTGTATACAGTGCCAATTTTAATGCCCCCCCTCTCTTTTCCCTCTTACTGTACTGTAGAATTGCAGGGAAGAGCCAGGGAGCTTCCTTCCAGCCGAGCTGTGAGGGAAAAATGGCGCCAGTGTGCTGAGGAGATAGGCTCCGCCCCTTTTTCACGGCGTATTCTCCCGCTTTTTATGGGATTCTGGCAGGGGTATTTACCTCATATATAGCCCATGGGGCTATATATTGAGGTATTTTAGCCAGCCAAGGTGTTTTTATTGCTGCCTCAGGGCGCCCCCCCCCCAGCGCCCTGCACCCTCAGTGACCGGAGTGTGAAGTGTGTATGAGGAGCAATGGCGCACAGCTGCAGTGCTGTGCGCTACCTTGGTGAAGACAGGATGTCTTCATGCCGCCGATTTTCCGGACCATCTTCTTGCTTCTGGCTCTGTAAGGGGGACGGCGGCGCGGCTCCGGGACCGAACATCAAGGCTGGGCCTGCGGTCGATCCCTCTGGAGCTAATGGTGTCCAGTAGCCTAAGAAGCCCAATCCGGCTGCAAGCAGGCGAGTTCGCTTCTTCTCCCCTTAGTCCCTCGCTGCAGTGAGCCTGTTGCCAGTAGGTCTCACTGAAAATAACAAATTCTAAGACTATAACTTTCTAAGAGCTCAGGAGAGCCCCTAGTGTGCATCCAACCTCGGCCGGGCACAAAATCTAACTGAGGCTTGGAGGAGGGTCATAGTGGGAGGAGCCAGTGCACACCAGGTAGTCTAAGATCTTTCTAGAGTGCCCAGCCTCCTTCGGAGCCCGCTATTCCCCATGGTCCTTACGGAGTTCCCAGCATCCACTAGGACGTCAGAGAAAAAGCAGCTTTAAAATGGACCTGCTTTTTTTTACCGTGTTCTGATAGGCATGCACGGATCCGTGAGATCCGTGCATGTTTATCAGTGGGAAGGCGTGGGAAAGTGTTAATTTAAGAAAAAAAATGCGTGGGGTCCCCCCTCCTAAGCACAACCAGCCTCTGGCTCTTTGAGCCGGTCCTGGTTGACAAAATATGGGGGGGGAAATGACAGGGGTTCCCCCATATTTCATCAACCAGCACCGGGTTCTGCGCCTGGTCCTGGTTCCAAAAATATGGGGGACAAAAAGCGTAGGGGTCCCCCGTATTTTTGAAACCAGCACCGGGCTCCACTAGCCAGGTACATAATGCCACAGCCGGGGGACACTTTTATATAGCTCCCGGCGGCCCTGGCATTACATAACCAACTAGTCACCCCTGGCCGGGGTACCCTGGAGGAGTGGGAACCCCTTCAATCAAGGGGTCCCCCCCTCCAGCCACCCAAGGGCCAGGGGTGAAGCCTCCCCCGCAAGCTGGTACTTGGAGAACCACAAGTACCAGCATGCGGTGGAAAACCGGGCCCGCTGGTACCTGTAGTACTACTACTAAAAAAATACCCCCAAAAAAACAGGACACACACACCGTGAAAGTATAAGTTTATTACATACATCCACACCTCCATATACAGTACACATACTTACCTATGTTCACACGAGGCTCGGTCCTCTTCTCCATGTAGAATCCTTAGGGTACCTGTTGAAAAAATTATACTCACATAATCCAGGGAATCTTGTATTCTTTGTATAATACACGTACTTGGCAAAACAAAAAAACGGAATCCCGACCACGCACTGAAAGGGGCCCCATGTTTAAATAAGATTTTACTTACCGATAAATCTATTTCTCGTAGTCCGTAGTGGATGCTGGGGACTCCGTCAGGACCATGGGGAATAGCGGCTCCGCAGGAGACAGGGCACAATAGCAAGCTTTTAGGATCACATGGTGTGTACTGGCTCCTCCCCCTATGACCCTCCTCCAAGCCTCAGTTAGGTACTGTGCCCGGACGAGCGTACACAATAAGGAAGGATCTTGAATCCCGGGTAAGACTCATACCAGCCACACCAATCACACCGTACAACCTGTGATTTGAACCCAGTTAACAGTATGATAACAACGAAGGAGCCTCTGAAAAGATGGCCCACAACAATAACAACCCGATTTTTGTAACAATAATTATGTACAAGTAATGCAGACAATCCGCACTTGGGATGGGCGCCCAGCATCCACTACGGACTGCGAGAAATAGATTTATCGGTAAGTAAAATCTTATTTTCTCTAACGTCCTAGTGGATGCTGGGGACTCCGTCAGGACCATGGGGATTATACCAAAGCTCCCAAACGGGCGGGAGAGTGCGGATGACTCTGCAGCACCGAATGAGAGAAACTCCAGGTCCTCCTCAGCCAGGGTATCAAATTTGTAGAATTTTACAAACGTGTTCCCCCCTGACCACGTAGCTGCTCGGCAAAGTTGTAAAGCCGAGACCCCTCGGGCAGCCGCCCAAGATGAGCCCACCTTCCTTGTGGAATGGGCATTTACAGATTTTGGCTGTGGCAGGCCTGCCACAGAATGTGCAAGTTGAATTGTACTACAAATCCAACGAGCAATAGTCTGCTTAGAAGCAGGAGCACCCAGCTTTTTGGGTGCATACAATATAAACAGCAAGTCAGACTTTCTGACTCCAGCCGTCCTGGAATTATATATATATATATATATATATATATATATATATTTTCAGGGCCCTGACAACGTCTAGCAACTTGGAGTCCTCCAAGTCCCTAGTAGCCGCAGGCACCACAATAGGTTGTTTCAGGTGAAACGCTGACACCACCTTAGGAAGAAACTGGGGACAAGTCCGCAGTTCTGCCCTGTCCGAATGGAAAATTAAATATGGGCTTTTGTAAGACAAAGCCGCCAATTCTGACAATCACCTGGCCGAGGCCAGGGCCAACAGCATGGTCACTTTCCATGTGAGATATTTCAAATCCACAGATTTGAGCGGTTCAAACCAATATGATTTGAGGAATCCCAACACTATGTTGAGATCCCACGGTGCCACTGGAGGCACAAAAGGGGCTGTATATGCAATACTCCCTTGACAAACTTCTGGACTTCAGGAACCGAAGCCAATTCTTTCTGGAAGAAAATCTACAGGGCCGAAACTTGAACCTTAATGGACCCCAATTTGAGGCTCATAGACACTCCTGTTTGCAGGAAGTGCAGAAATCGACCTAGTTGAAATTTCTTCGTGGGGCCTTCCTGGCCTCACCCACGCAACATATTTTCACCACATGTGGTGATAACGTTGTGCGGTCACCTCCTTCCTGGCTTTGACCAGGGTAGGTATGACCTCTTCCGAAATGCCTTTTCCCTTAGGATCCGGCGTTCAACCGCCATGCCGTCAAACGCAGCCGCGGTAAGTCTTGGAACAGACATGGTACTTGCTGAAGCAAGTCCCTTCTTAGCTCCCGAGGCCATTAGTCCTCTGTGAGCATCTCTTGAAGTTCCGGGTACCAAGTCCCTCTTGGCCAATCCGGAGCCACGAGTATAATTCATACTCCTCTACGTCTTATAATTCTCAATACCTTGGTTATGAGAAGCAGAGGAGGGAACACATACACCGACTGTTACACCCACGGTGTTACCAGGACGTCCACAGCTATCGCCTGAAGGTCTCGTGACCTGGCGCAATACCTGTCCCGTTTTTTGTTCGGGCGGGACGCCATCATGTCCACCTTTGGTCTTTCCCAACGGTTCACAATCATGCGGAAAACTTCCCGATGAAGTTCCCACTCTCCCGGGTGGAGGTCGTGCCTGCTGAGGAAGTCTGCTTCCCAGTCGTCCACTCCCGGAATGAACACTGCTGACAGTGCTATCACATGATTTTCCGCCTAGCGAAAAATCCTTGCAGTTTTGCCACTGCCCTCCTGCTTCTTGTGCCGCCCTTTCTGTTTACGTGGGCGACTGCCGTGATGTTATCCCACTGGATCAATACCGGCTGACCTTGAAGCAGAGGTCTTGCTAAGCTTAGAGCATTATAAATTTGCTCTTAGCTCCAGTATATTTATGTGGAGAGAATTCTCCAGACTTGATCACACTCCCTGGAAATTTTTTCCCTGTGTGACTGCTCCCCAGCCTCTCAGGCTGGCCTCCGTGGTCACCAGCATCCAATCCTGAATGCCGAATCTGCGGCCCTCTAGAAGATGAGCACTCTGTAATCACCACAGGAGAGACACCCTTGTCCTTGGATATAGGGTTATCCGCTGATGCATCTGAAGATGCGATCCGGACCATTTGTCCAGCAGATCCCACTGAAGAGTTCTTGCGTGAAATCTGCCGAATGGAATCGCTTCGTAATAAGCCACCATTTTTACCAGGACTCTTGTGCAATGATGCACTGACACTTTTCCTGGTTTTAGGAGGATCCCGATTAGCTCGGATAACTCCCTGGCTTTCTCCTCTGGGAGAAACACCTTTTTCTGGACTGTGTCCAGAATCATCCCTAGGACCAGCAGACGTGTCGTCGGAACAACTGCGGTTTTGGAATATTTAGAATCCACCCGTGCTGTCGTAGAACTACTTGAGATAGTGCTACTCCGACCTCCAACTGTTCTCTGGACCTTGTTCTTATCAGGAGGTCGTCCATTTTCTTTGAAGACGAATCCTCATTTCGGTCATTACCTTGGTAAGGACCCGGGGTGCCTTGGACAATCCAACGGCATCGTCTGAAACTGATAGTGACAGTTCTGTACCACGAACCTGAGGTACCCTTGGTGAGAAAGGCAAATTTTGGGACATGGAGGTAAGCATCCCTGATGTCCCGGGACACCATATAGTCCCCTTCTTCCCGGTTCGCTATCACTGCTCTGAGTGACTGCATCTGGATTTGAACCTTTGTAAGTGTTCAAATATTTCAGATTTAGAATAGGTCTCACCTAGCCTTCTGGCTTCAGTACCACCATATAGTGTGGAATAATACCCCTTTCCTTGTTGTAGGAGGGGTAATTTTATTATCACCTGCTGGGAATACAGCTTGTGAATTGTTTTCAATACTGCCTCCCTGTCGGAGGGAGACATTGGTACAGCAGACTACAGGAACCTGCGAGGGGGAAACGTCTCGACATTCCAATCTGTACCCCTTGGATACTACTTGTAGGATCCAGGGGTCCTGTACGGTCCCAGCGTCATGCTGAGAACTTGGTAGAAGCGGTGGAGGGCTTCTGTTCCTGGGAATGGGCTGCCTGCTGCAGTCTTCTTCCCTTTCCTCTATCCCTGGGCAGATATGACTCTTATAGGGACGAAAGGACTGAGGCTGAAAAGACGGTGTCTTTTTCTGCAGAGATGTGACTTAGGGTAAAAAACGGTGGATTTTCCAGCAGTTGCCGTGGCCACCAGGTCCCATGGACCGACCCCAAATAATTCCTCCCCTTTATACGGCAATACATCTTTGTGCCGTTTGGAATCTGCATCACCTGACCACTGTCGTGTCCATAAACATCTTCTTGCAGATATGGACATCGCATTTACTCTTGATGCCAGAGTGCAAATATCCCTCTGCGCATCTCGCATATATAGAAATGCATCCTTTAAATGCTCTTATAGTCAATAAAATACTGTCCCTGTCAAGGGTATCAATATTTTTAGTCAGGGAATCCGACCAAGCCACCTCAGCTCTGCACATCCAGGCTGAGGCGATCGCTGGTCGCAGTATAACACCAGCATGTGTGTGTATACTTTTTAGGATATTTTCCAGCCTCCTATCAGCTGGCTCCTTAAGTACGGCCCTATCTGTAGATGGTACCGCCACTTGTTCTGATAAGCATGTGAGCGCCTTATCCACCCTAAGGGGTGTTTCCCAACGCGCCCTAACTTCTGGCGGGAAAAGGTATACCGCCAATAAATTTCTATCGGGGGAAACCCACGCATCTCACACACTTCATTTAATTTATCTGATTCAGGAAAAACTACAGGTAGTTTTTTCACATCCCACATAATACCCTTTTTTGTGGTACTTGTAGTATCAGAAATATGTAACACCTCCTTCATTGCCCTTAACGTGTGGCCCTAAAGGAATATACGTTTGTTTCTTCACCGTCGACACTGAAATCAGTGTCCGTGTCTGGGTCTGTGTCGACCGACTGAGGTAAATGGGCGTTTTACAGCCCCTGACGGTGTTTGAGACGCCTGGACAGGTACTAATTTGTTCGCCGGCCGTCTCATGTCGTCAACCGGCTTGCAGCGTGTTGACATTATCACGTAATTCCATAATTAAGCCATCCATTCCGGTGTCGACTCCCTAGAGAGTGACATCACCATTACAGGCAATTTGCTCCGCCTCCTCACCAACATTTTCCTCATACATGTCGACACACACGTACCGACATACAGCACACACATAGGGAATGCTCTGATAGAGGACAGGACCCACTAGCCCTTTGGGGAGACAGAGGGAGAGTTTGCCAGCACACACCAAAACGCTATAATTATACAGGGACAACCTTTATATAAGTGTTCCTCCCTTATAGCATTTTAATATATATATTCATATCGCCAAATCAGTGCCCCCCCTCTCTGTTTTAACCCTGTTTCTGTAGTGCAGTGCAGGGGAGAGCATGGGAGCCTTCCCACCAGCATTTCTGTGAGGGAAAATGGCGCTGTGTGCTGAGGAGAATAGGCCCCGCCCCCTTTTCGGCGGGCTTCTTCTCCGGAGTCTGTGATATCTGGCAGGGGTTAAATATTTCCATATAGCCTCAAGGGCTATATGTGATGTATTTTTCGCCATACAGGTATTATACATTGCTGCCCAGGGCGCCCCCCCCCCGCGCCCTGCACCCTCCGTGACCGCTGTGTGAAGTGTGCTGACAACAATGGCGCACAGCTGCAGTGCTGTGCGCTACCTGATGAAGACAAAGTCTTCTGCCGCCTGGTTCCGGACCTCTTCAATCTTCAGCATCTGCAAGGGGGGTCGGCGGCGCGGCTCTGGGACGAACCCCAGGGCGAGACCTGTGTTCCGACTCCCTCTGGAGCTAATGGTGTCCAGTAGCCTAAGAAGCCAATCCATCCTGCACGCAGGTGAGTTCACTTCTCTCCCCTAAGTCCCTCGATGCAGTGAGCCTGTTGCCAGCAGGACTCACTGAAAATAAAGAACCTAAAAACTTTTTCTAAGCAACTCTTTAAGAGAGCCACCTAGATTGCACCCTGCTCGGACGGGCACAAAAACCTAACTGAGGCTTGGAGGAGGGTCATAGGGGGAGGAGCCAGTACACACCATGTGATCCTAAAAGCTTGCTTTTGTGCCCTGTCTCCTGCGGAGCCGCTATTCCCCATGGTCCTGACGGAGTCCCCAGCATCCACTAGGACGTTAGAGAAAACATGGGACCCCTTTCCCCGACTGCCAGGACCCCCCCTGACTCCTGTCAAAGAGGGTCCCTTCTACCAATCAGGGAGCGCCACGTCGTGGCACCCTCCTGATTGGCTGTGTGCTCCTGTATCCAATGGTGGGAACTTTGCGGCCAGTGGTGAGGTTACTTTCGGTCAACCGCTGACCGCAAAGTTCCCACCATTGGATACAATGGAGCGCATAGGCGCTACATTGTATCACTGCCGTGTGCTGCCTGACAGACACTACAGGAGCACACAGCCAATCAGGAGGGTGCCACGACGTGGCGCTCCCTGATTGGCAGAAGGGACCCTCTTTGACAGGAGTCAGGGGGTGTCCTGGCAGTCGGTGTAAACATGGGGCCCCTTTCAGTGCGTGGTCGGGTTTCCGTTTTTTTGTTTTGCCAAGTACGTGGATTATACAAAGAAAACAAGATTCCCTGGATTATGTGAGTATAATTTTCTCAACAGGTACCCCAAGGATTCTACATGGAGAAGAGGACCGAGCCTCCTGGGAACATAGGTAAGTATGTATGTATGGAGGTGTGCATGTATGTAATAAACTTATACTGTCACGGTGTGTGTGTCCTGTTTTTTTGGGGGGTATTTTTTTAGTAGTAGTACTACAGGTACCAACGGGCCCGGTTTTCCACCGCATGCTTGTACTTGTGGTTCTCCAAGTACCAGCTTGCGGGGGAGGCTTGCTGGGACTTGTAGTACTGCTACTAAAAACAATATTCACTTTTTTTCAAAAGGCTATCAGCCCCCCATCCGCAGCCCTTGGATGGGCGGGACAGCCTCGGGCTTCACCCCTGGCCCTTGGGTGGCTGGAGGGGGGGACCCCTTGATTGAAGGGGTTCCCACTCCTCCAGGGTACCCCGGCCAGGGGTGACTAGTTGGGTATGTAATGCCAGGGCCGCAGGGACCAGTATAAAAGTGTCCCCCGGCTGTGGCATTATGTACCTGGCTAGTGGAGCCCGGTGCTGGTTTCAAAAATACGGGGGACCCCTACGCTTTTTGTCCCCCGTATTTTTGGAACCAGGACCAGGCGCAGAGCCCGGTGCTGGTTTATGAAATATGGGGGAACCCCTGTCATTCCCCCCCCCCATATTTTGTCAACAAGGACCGGCTCAAAGAGCCCGAGGCTGGTTTTGCTTAGGAGGGGGGACCCCACGCTTTTTTTTTAAATAATTTTACACTATTTTTAATTTTTTTAAAGATGCACAATGAAACCCTGCACGGATCTCACAGATCCGGCCGAGTTTCATTGTTGTAATGTCGGCAGTGTTTTACTATTCACTCCCGTAAAACACTGGCAAAAATTACGAATGACATCGACATCGGTAAACACGAAAATGTAAAATACGGCAGCTTAGTAAATGAGGCGTAATAAATTCAAAAAGTTGCAAATTTACACATTCGATGTCATTCGTGATGAATCTCACTCCAAATCGGTACAAATACAATTTTTAGTAAATATACCCCCTAGTGTCAGGTTATGGTCCTACATGCCTTAATCATTTATTTATCTCGCTTTAAAGCTATTTTATATGCTTGTATAAAGAGTAAAGTATGGGGGTAAACACACACAGGAACAGTGTACACATGCTCTTTTATTATGTCCCACATACATATATCCAGTCTGTAATATACTTTACCTGCTAGGTATGCCTGCAGCAACATAAAATGTCAGCCATATTGTGCGGCATGAGGTAGCTGTGTAAACGTTATTACAGGATGAAGCCTGAGAAGTGGTTGTTTTTTATTCCTGATTTTTTTTATTGTTTTGGGGGTAGTGCTTCTTATTGCAAAAAAAAGATATTACCTTAGTTATGGCACCAAGACCTCGCCCCGTCCGTATAAATACTATAACGTTGAACGGGAAATTGCCGTCTTACACCCGCCCCCCGGCGCTGAAGGGGTTAAGACATGGGCACTTTTACAAACTAATTGAGTGTGATTAATTGCCCTGTGTAATTCTCCAGTGCTGTGTACATCAATATCCTGCCATACATAGGAAAAGAAACAGAAAACAGGCCACCTTTACACGTAATGACACCGCTGAATCAGGCACGCTCGGCAGACAGTGGTTTCGCTAGAAGAAGATATGACATTTGGTCTAGAACCCCATACACTCAATCACAGACCAAAGCGTGTCGACTGCAAGAAATGAGAAATATATAAATCACAATTTAGCTGAATAAAAACCGCGGCGAGGTCTCGCATGCCATCACAGCTTGGGTTTGGCACCGGTGTCCCCTGGAGGCCTGCGTTGTGTTATCATGTGACCCTCTGCGCACTAGTCTCACACTACAGGTCCCAGAGGAGCGCGTATGAATTGTAATCTGGTGCAACGATTAGTCCTTTCATGTAGTATGAGATCTCTGCAAGGGAAGCTTCTCCGGCAGGCCGAGCCTGTCTCTTTGGACACGCAAACTCCATCTGTTTGCTAGAAAAACAAGTTTCACCCAGGAATGGATCATTATTCAGAGAAACACATATTCTAAACAAGTTTCCCGAAAGGTCTCGGTGGCGTTTTATTTTTACACTATTGTTCCTTTTCCATCTGGAAAATAACCTTTCGCACAGAACGCCGCGCAAACAAGCTAGAGTAGTGTGTGTTCTGGCTGGTTTTAATGAAATAACTCCATAGTGACCTGTGGGGCTTATATTGCACCAGTGTTTCACGCGCGTGCACCGTGCACAAATTGGGACTAAAAGAAAACTTATTTATGAGAATGTGAAAGCGTCATGTGATTGCATATCTCGTGATTTTGATGGGGCTGACCTGAATCTCTGACCCCCAAAAAGGGTGTGACCTGTTGGGGTGGGGTAGGTGTAAATGTTTGGAAGTCTGCCCATAGTGGGGGGAGTGGTTTGGGAGGGACTGGGAGCGCAATCTAATTTGTTTTTTATTTTTTTTTAGCTGGGAATGTGCTCAGTTATACAGTAGTACAATATATGGCTGGGGCACCCATTAATACTGTCTGGGATTATTTGTTTATTGATCCAAGTCAGTGACTTGGAGGGTGGGTACAAAAATTTCTATCATTACTGTATGTCCACTTGTCTTATATTCACATAGGGCCTGATACAAAGGTGGACGCAATTCTGATATTTTCACAGTTTGCTCTGCGCATGTTTTGCAATGGTCTTAAGAAAGCGGTCATTAGCGGGGATTAGGACGCAGAGTGATTGCCAGATGGTGACCATTTGTGGTAGGTAACAAAAACGCAGGAGTTCCGCTACCGTTCTGTGGGTGACTGCGTCCTATTATAAATCAGAATGTAGTTCCAGTTACCCCTGTTCAGCATTAAGTGTAGGTGCGTTCAGCTTTGGTACATGCGCAGCATCAAAACACGCAATATAATCTCTGCAAACAGCCCCTATAATCCCTGACTCCCTTCAGTAAAATGCCCCCGTGTTATTTTATACGACTTTTACTTGTCTGTGCACCCACTGATCACATTATAGGAACGCCACCTCATCGCCTCCTGTGCCGGGCGTGGCCACTTCTTGGCTATTTGCACAATGACGCGTACGGCAATTAGGCAAGGAACAACCACTGAGTGCCGTGTGTCCAGCTCCTTCCAGCAGGGCTTATTATACAGCATGAGAGTGTCTGCAGATGGTCAGTGTTTAGTAACAGTCTTTCTCTGCCTTTCCCCCACATGGCGATGAAAGTGTCCGCCTCTCTCTGCGCCCCCCGTGTACATTACAGCTGGGTCAGCCATCGGATATATCCAGATTACGCTGTGAGGAGTTTCCATTTTCAACACTTTACAAAAAGCATACTTGGCTCGGCTGTGCCCTAACAAATGGCGTTTTACTAAATGACTTTCTCATCTGAGCCGCTCCAATTACAGGAGTGCGATGCAGCCTGGGCCCAGACCAGATCTGTAGCTAGGGCAGGGCTGGCATTTAGTGCCTATGACTCTTAAACTGCTCTGTCTGTGTGATGAAAGACACCCTAAATCAGCGACCGTACACCCCAATATCTGTATCCAAATCCACTGCTCTTACCTGTATACCGAGAGAAACCAGGTGGTTGGTATCCTGTGTCAGTGAATGTTAGCAGAGGAGAAAGAAGATAAAATCATTGTTTCTGTCCTTCTCCATTACCTGCCCTAAGTACGCCTCCATATAACTACATCCATGCCTTATATGACATACAGCAGGAGATGCATTACTCACAAGATTTTCTGATGCACGCCAATGACATCCCAACTCACTGCTTATACATATTTATTTACAGAGGTCTATACAGTATATACCATGATATCATTATTATCAGTGGCGGTTCCACAGGTGCGGCTGCAGGTCAGTTCAAATTTCAAATAGGAGATTCACACCAACTGTCACCAACTGTCACCAACTGCCACTCCAAACTGACTCACTGGCAGTTGGTGCGGCTCCCCTATTTGAATTTTGAACTGAGCTGCAGCCCCACCTCTAGAGCCGCCCCTGTATATTATATATTGTATATGCAATACAATTGTGCTCTGGTTTTAGCAGAGCTTACACAGTACATTATAAAAAAACACTGAGCTTGGATGAGTGGCAGGCATGTTGACGTGGCCCGTTTCATGGGGAACACAGCGGTCAGATTTGGGATTTCCCATTAACTTGGTCTGGGTTATTTAGTGGATATATTTTGTGGCATGGATGGAGGGGGGGGGGGGGGGGGGGAGGGATACCTTGTCTAGTTTTACTGCTTGTTGCAGTCTTATAATTGATTGACCTGAAAATAGAGCATCTATTTCTCCTACTCTTTACTGTCACTTACACCATGGGATGTCCATCGGTTGGTGAACCATCAGTGGTATCATTGGTGGTTTTCCTTGATGCTTTGAAACCATCGACTGGAGAATCATCAATGTTTTTGCACACCAATGAACATCCCTGCTCCATGACTCAAAAGGCATTGGGGCAATCAGATGTGGGGGCAGGGCTTCATGGGTGATGGTGGGGGCAGAGGGGACGGACGGACTGTCATTGGACTAGGTGTCAGTGATGGTGGAGAATCACTGGCTCTCCACCACTGATGGCAAAACCATCTAACATCAAAGGTCGACCCCTGTCGATCCAGTGCAATTTTTTTCTCGGATCGGCTGCATGTGAACTCACGCTGCCGCCCTGAAAACGGTCTGGACACGCCTGCGAATCGTAGATCAATCCGCCGTCCAATCAGTACATCTCTGCAGAGCAAGTATGGCAAGCTCTCTGTCACTCTGAGTCTGCTGTGTTACTTAAGCCAGCCTCCTTTATATACAGTTCCTTGCTAAAGTATTCACCCCCCTTTGCATTTTTCATGTTTTGTTGCCTCGCAACCTGGAATAAAATGGATTGTTTGAAGGTTTGCATCATCTCATTCACAGAACATGGCTACAACTTTGAAGATGTTTTTGTTTTTTTATTGTGATGCAAACAACAAATAGGACAAAATAACAGAAAACTTCAGCGTGCATAACTATTCACACTCCTAAAGTCAGTACTTTATAGAGCCACCTTTTGTGGCAATTACAGCTGCAAGTCGCTTTGGATAAGTCTCTATGAGCTTGCCACATCTTGCCACTGGGATTTTTGCCCATTCCTGCTCCAGCTCCTTCATGTTGGATGGTTTCCGCTTGTGAACAGCAATCTTCAAGTCTGACCACAGATTCTCAATTGGATTGAGATCTGGGCTTTGACCAGAACATTCCAACACATTTAAATGTTTCCCCTTAAACCACTCGAGTGTTTCTTTAGCAGTATGCTTGGGGTAATTGTCCTGCTGGAAGGTGAACCTCCATCCCAGTCTCAAATCACAGGCAGACAAACAGGTTTTGCTCAAGAATATCCCTGTATTTAGCACCATCCATCTTTCCCTCAACTCGAAACAGTTTCCCAGTCCCTGCTGCTGAAAAACATCCCACAGCATGATGCTGCCACCACCATGTTTCACTGTGGGGATGGTGTTCTTGGGGTGATGGGATGTGTTGGGTTTGCGCCTGACATAGCATTTTCCTTGGTGGCCGAAAAGTTCGATTTTAGACTCATCTGACCAGAGCACTTTCCTCCATACATTGGGGGAGTTGTCTACATGCCTTTTGGCAAACTCAAAACATGCCTTCTTATTTGTAACACTAAGTAATGGCTTTTTTCCGGCCACTCTTCCATAAAGCCCAGCTCTATGTAGTGTACGGCTTATTGTGGTCACATGCGCAGATACACCAGTCTCTGCTGTGGAACTCTGCAGCTCCTTCAGGGTTACCTTTGGTCTCTGTGCTGCCTCTCTGATTAATACTCTCCTTGCTCGGCCTGTGGAGTTTTGGTGGCCAGCCCTCTCTTGGCAGGTTTGTTGTGGTACCATGTTCTTTCCATTTGAAGATGATGGATTTGATGGTGCTCCGGGCGTTCATCAAAGATTTGGATATTTTTTTATAACCCAACCCTGACTTGTAATCCCAACAACATTGTCCCTGACTTGTTTGGAGAGCTCCTTGGTCTTCATGGTGTGATGCCTCTTGCTTAGTGGTGTTGCATCCTCTGGGGCCTCTCAGAAAAGGTGTGTTTATACTGACCGATCATGTGACACTTAGATTGCACACAGGTGGACTTCATTTCACTAATTATGTGACTTCTGAAGGTAATTGGGTGCACCAGAACTTTTGAGAGGCTTCATAGCAAAAGGGGTGAATACATATGCACATGCCAAATTTCTAATTTTTATTTCTAAAAATTATTTTTTATATAAATTTTTCTCATTTCACGTCACTAACTTAGACTATTTTGTGCAGATCCATCACATAAAATTCAGAGATTTTTTTTTTCTAAATTACAGGTTGTAATGTAACAAAGCAGGTCATAAGCCATGGGGGGTGTATACTTTAGCAAGGCACTGTGTATATATATATATATATATATATATATATATATATATATATATATATATATATCTTTAAAATGTGGTACGTGCCTTTACTTCTAAAGCATATATTTTATATATTTTCATGTGATTGATGCATTCTCCCTACACGAGTATAATTGTGCAGCTGCATGCAAGATATCAACAATTCTGCATTGTATTTATTATCATCCCCAGGAATATAATCTCTGTGCAGCTGATGTGTTGCCATTATTTCCCCAGAAGACATGTCCATCCGTTATGCGCTTATTAGAAACCACACACAAATGTTACAAGATCCCTCCCGGTAATCACAGCAGCACTACAAGTACCGTGCGAGCATCCAGGCTGCAGGAACAATTATAGACCTGATCTATCCACTCGCAATCAGGTGACCTTTTCATCCCACCCCCAAACACTAAAGGCCACAAAATGTGCGAAAGTTAATACTTAAAAAAAGAAAATAATAATAATCCTACAAATTGCTGTTCTATAAGATCTTAATGAAATAATGCTGGAAAGACTCAGCTGTAATGATATGTGACCCGGTAATGGGGGTGGGGGGGTGGGGGGGGGGGGTTTGCCTATTATAATGAAAGGGAGAGAAATGAAAGGTTATCTGCTGGGTGTAGGGGCTGATGGTGAGACTTCCTCCATGTCACGTGTGTAATTGCAGTGCTGGGGGCTGGGCTGCATATACTGTATACAGATGACATACAGATGGAGCTCTGCTCATCTATCCCTCTATTAGGAGTAACTAAGCCAGGGCAGTCGGACTTAATCCCCTGCTGTAATGACTGTGGTGGTCATTCTGAGTTGTTCGCTCGCTAGCTGTTTTTAGCAGCCGTGCAAACGCTATGCCGCCTCCCACTGGGAGTGTATTTTAGCTTAGCAGAAGTGCGAACGAAAGGATCATAGGGGGTCATTCCGAGTTGTTCGCTCGCAAGCTGCTTTTAGCAGCTTTGCACACGCTAAGCCGCCGCCTACTGGGAGTGAATCTTAGCATATCAAAATTGCGTACTAAAGATTAGCAAAATAGTGAATAGAAGTTTCTTAGCAGTTTCTGAGTAGCTCCAGACTTACTCGGCAACTGCGATCAGTTCAGTCAGTTTCGTTCCTGGTTTGACGTCACAAACACACCCAGCGTTCGCCCAGACACTCCTCCGTTTCTCCAGCCACTCCCGCGTTTTTCCCAGAAACGGCAGCGTTTTTTCACACACACCCATAAAACGCCCAGTTTCCGCCCAGAAACACCCACTTCCTGTCAATCACATTACGATCACCAGAACGAAGAAAAAACCTCGTAATGCCGTGAGTAAAATACCTAACTGCATAGCAAATTTACTTGGCGCAGTCGCACTGCGGGCATTGCGCATGCGCATTAGCGAGTAATTGCTCCGTTGCGAGAAAAAAATAACGAGCGAACAACTCGGAATGACCCCCATAGAGCGGCTACAAAATAATTTTGTGCAGTTTTAGAGTAGCTTCAGACCTACTCGGCGCCTGCGATCCCTTCAGACCGTTCAGTTCCTGTTTTGACGTCACAAACACGCCCTGCGTTCGCCCAGCCACGCCTGCGTTTTTCCTGGCATGCCTGCGTTTTTTCAAACACTCCCTGAAAACGGTCAGTTGACACCCAGAAATGCCCTCTTCCTGTCAATCACAATGCGGCCAGCAGTGCGACTGAAAAGCTTCGCTAGACCTTGTGTGAAACCACATCGTTCATTGTACTTGTATGTCGCGCGTGCGCATTGCGCCGCATACGCATGTGCAGAAGTGCCATTTTTTTGCCTCATCAACGAATGCAGCTAGCGATCAACTCGGAATGACCACCTTATTGTTCACTCTGTATTGTATTGCAGCTGAGAACAACAGATGACAGGCTTATGCTAATAAGCCTTGGTGCACCATGGCACAGCAGAGAAGACTAGATGAGCGAGGCTCCATCTTTGAGAACAGAGTCAGCTGATCAGTGGCCCTGTCGGCACTTCTTTGTTCCAGGTTATGTTTCTTATTATCACCAGGAATCACGACAAGTAGACATGTTCGTTTTGCCCTATCACAAGAGGCTGCTTGCGGAGGATGACTGGGCCGGTCTTGAGGTTCAGAAAGGAAATCAGTCCTTTCTAGCCGCCTTTTATTATTATTATTATTATTATTTATTTCTATTTACCCAAATACTTATTTTCCCCTAAATAGCCCTTTTGAGTCTAAATGGAGCAACTAGACCCCAGCGCGTCTCTTTGGCCACTAGAGTTATTCCAGCATCCAGCCTGCATATTACATGTTTTAGGGCTTTGTTTTCGTTACTAGATACATTCATTGAGTAGAGTTTTTGATAACGTGCGTCCAGGTATCTGCCGAGGTGCGTGTACCCGGCTATGAAGGCAGGAAATGTGCGTCATTCCGTAGCTGATGGAAAGAACCATCTATTAATTACTCAGGAGTCTTACAATATAAGAAAATAAGCTTATGTCAGAAGTAGCTTCTGACCTATCTACTGCTGAGCTGGAGGTGGCAGCAGGTGAGGATTACACTGCGTGGGAGTTTGGGAAATATCCAAGTCTTGGTTTTTGCTTCTCCATCTCTAATAGAATTTGAGAGGAATCCAAGACTACGCTTGGTTTGTTGCAACAGTGTTGTTGCACTAATATGTTATGTAGTTTAGTGAGTTTAGGGCCTTTTTCAAGTTTCTCTGCACATGTTACGTCTGCCACACCTGCAGTGCACATGGTTTTAGGGTTAGGCTGCAGGAAGGGAGGGTTAGGGGTAGGGGAGGGGGGAAACCATACTTACCCCACCCCTGTTGGGATTTGATAAATCGGGAGGCCGGCGTCTGTGTCATGACCACTGATGAAACATACTGAACCCGGTACCAGCAACTTGGATAATATATTGGGTTATATCCCATGTTACTCTGACCAGTGCATTGGTATGGCAGCTCCACAACTTATATTAAACTTCAGGGGCTTCTACCAGGGGAAAAAGTTCATACTAGGAACCTGGAGGTGAGATAGTTGTTGGTGCCCCCCACGCGCCATTCGCTTGTATTTACTACCACCACCCCGTCCCACCACACAGGACTGCCGAGGTGGGCCTGGGCTTGTCAGAGGGGCCTGGCACGGGTCATCTGCTAAGGGGGCCACGTTCACCCTGTGCGGCTGCCTGTGTCCCCTGTACAGCTGCAATGGGGAGGGGACGTTAGGGTGGGATGGGGGAAGAAGGGGGGGGGAGTGTGCACTGAAGAGGAAGTCTCTCCCTATTGGTGATGGCTTCTCTGGGAGGGGCCTCAGATTCACCCTGCCCCTCCACATTCACCAAGTTCCACCCCCCAGCAGCACCCTGACAGGGAGAGGGCTGGCACCCGGAGGCGACTGTATTTATGCCCCTGGTTTACAGTCTATATAACCACAATGGGAAATAATCCTGTCTTATAATGTGGTGCTGTTTCCCTTTAATGCCTGACCAGCATGACACTTGGAGGGTGCACCTCAGATGTCTGTTGCTATTGAAATGCAATAAACCCTAACCATAGAGCAGATCTCTCTGTACCACAAGCTGCAGCCACAGCCTCAGTCTTTGTAATCAGCCAACTTGGCAATTACATCGTGTTGTTCATTGATTTAAGTGTTTGTCAAGTGGGGAGTAGAGTTCATTCAAAATATATCCCGTTACAGATGAGGGAGTACAGATCGCTCATTCACTGCAGCACTCTACCTGGACGGTTATCCTGGAGAGAGAATATAAAGAAGAATTTGGCTCGGTGCAAAGTACCAGAGGGGTTTTACTTCTTTAACCACACAGGTTTACTCAGCAGTGCTATTCTCAGCGACGCCGGCTTGCAGAGCGGCATGCATGTGACCAGGCGGCTATACCCGTGCTTTGTGTGCCAGAAATAGAGAAAACAATAGAAGAAGCGAAACCACTGCACCTTCCTAATCCTGACGCCTCGCCGTAGCGTAGGGGGTACTCCCAGCAGTGGGGTATTCTGACACAAATGATTGTCTGCTTTCTGTACAGATCTGCCTAATGCCAATGGCCCTGTGTAATTACACAATAATAATAGTCTATATAGGGGGGAAATGTAGAACAAAGATCTTAAGCCCTATAACTTTATACCCTTATATAGAGTACAAACGTGTGCTACCTCTATACTCCTGACTGACACATCCCTCATCTCCTGATATACTCTGTGCTGCTGGGGACCCTGCTCCTCCCACTATATAACTCTCAGTCTGTGGCTTCCTGCTGCCGCCATCCCCCTCCTCACATCATGTCACTGCCCCTGTCACATGCAGCCCTGTCCTCACTGACACATCACTCATCTCCTGATATACTCTGTGCTGCTGGGGACCCTGCTCCTCCCACTATATAACTCTCAGTCTGTGGCTTCCTGCTGCCTCCATTCCCCTCCTCACATCATGTCACTGCCCCTGTCACATGCAGCCCTGTCCTCACTGACACATCACTTGTCTCCTGATATACTCTGTGCTGCTGGGGACCCTGCTCCTCCCACTATATAACTCTCAGGCTGTGACATCCTGCTGCCTCCATCCCCTCCTCACATCATGTCACTGCCCCTGTCACATGCAGCCCTGTCCTCACTGACATATCACTCATCTCCTGATATACTCTGTGCTGCTGGGGACCCTGCTCCTCCCACTATATAACTCTCAGTCTGTGGCTTCCTGCTGCCTCCATTCCCCTCCTCACATCATGTCACTGCCCCTGTCACATGCAGCCCTGTCCTCACTGACACATCACTCATCTCCTGATATACTCTGTGCTGCTGGGGACCCTGCTCCTCCCACTATATAACTCTCAGTCTGTGGCTTCCTGCTGCCTCCATTCTCCTCCTCACATCATGTCACTGCTCCTGTCACATGCAGCCCTGTCCTCACTGACACATCACTTATCTCCTGTTATACTCTGTGCTGCTGGGGATCCTGCTCCTCCCACTATATAACTCTCAATCTGTGGCTTCCTGCTGCCTCCATTCCCCTCCTCACATCATGTCACTGCCCTGTCACATGCAGCCCTGTCCTCACTGACACATCACTCATCTCCTGATATACTCTGTGCTGCTGGGGACCCTGCTCCTCCCACTATATAACTCTCAATCTGCGGCTTCCTGCTGCCTCCATTCCCCTCCTCACATCATGTCACTGCCCCTGTCACATGCAGCCCTATCCTCACTGACACATCACTCATCTCCTGATATACTCTGTGCTGCTGGGAGACCCTGCTCCTCCCACTATATAACTCTCAGTCTGTGGCTTGCTGCTGCCTCCATTCCCCTCCTCACATCATGTCACTGCCCCTGTCACATGCAGCCCTGTCCTCACTGACACATCACTTATCTCCTGTTATACTCTGTGCTGCTGGGGATCCTGCTCCTCCCACTATATAACTCTCAATCTGCGGCTTCCTGCTGCCTCCATTCCCCTCCTCACATCATGTCACTGCCCCTGTCACATGCAGCCCTATCCTCACTGACACATCACTCATCTCCTGATATACTCTGTGCTGCTGGGGACCCTGCTCCTCCCACTATATAACGCTCAGTCTGTGGCTTCCTGCTGCCTCCATTCCCCTCCTCACATCATGTCACTGCCCCTGTCACATGCAGCCCTGTCCTCACTGACACATCACTCATCTCCTGATATACTCTGTGCTGCTGGGACCCTGCTCCTCCCACTATATAACTCTCAATCTGTGGCTTCCTGCTGCCTCCATTCCCCTCCTCACGTCATGTCACTGCCCTGTCACATGCAGCCCTGTCCTCACTGACACATCACTCATCTCCTGATATACTCTGTGCTGCTGGGGACCCTGCTCCTCCCACTATATAACTCTCAATCTGCGGCTTCCTGCTGCCTCCATTCCCCTCCTCACATCATGTCACTGCCCCTGTCACATGCAGCCCTATCCTCACTGACACATCACTCATCTCCTGATATACTCTGTGCTGCTGGGAGACCCTGCTCCTCCCACTATATAACTCTCAGTCTGTGGCTTGCTGCTGCCTCCATTCGCCTCCTCATATCATGTCACTACCCCTGTCACATGCAGCCCTGTCCTCACTGACACATCACTTATCTCCTGTTATACTCTGTGCTGCTGGGGATCCTGCTCCTCCCACTATATAACTCTCAATCTGCGGCTTCCTGCTGCCTCCATTCCCCTCCTCACATCATGTCACTGCCCCTGTCACATGCAGCCCTATCCTCACTGACACATCACTCATCTCCTGATATACTCTGTGCTGCTGGGGACCCTGCTCCTCCCACTATATAACGCTCAGTCTGTGGCTTCCTGCTGCCTCCATTCCCCTCCTCACATCATGTCACTGCCCCTGTCACATGCAGCCCTGTCCTCACTGACACATCACTCATCTCCTGATATACTCTGTGCTGCTGGGACCCTGCTCCTCCCACTATATAACTCTCAGTCTATGGCTTCCTGCTGCCTCCAATCCACTCCTCACATCATGCCCCTGTCACATGCAGCCCTGTCCTCACTGACACATCACTCATCTCCTGATATACTCTGTGCTGCTGGGGACCCTGCTCCTCCCACTATATAACTCTCAGTCTGTGGCTTCCTGCTGCCTCCATTCCCCTCCTCACATCATGTCACTGCCCCTGTCACATGCAGACCTGTCCTCACTGACACATCACTCATCTCCTGATATACTCTGTGCTGCTGGGACCCTGCTCCTCCCACTATATAACTCTCAGTCTATGGCTTCCTGCTGCCTCCATTCCACTCCTCACATCATGCCCCTGTCACATGCAGCCCTGTCCTCACTGACACATCACTCATCTCCTGATATACTCTGTGCTGCTGGGGACCCTGCTCCTCCCACTATATAACTCTCAGTCTGTGGCTTCCTGCTGCCTCCATTCCCCTCCTCACATCATGTCACTGCCCCTGTCACATGCAGCCCTGTCCTCACTGACACATCACACATCTCCTGATATACTCTGTGCTGCTGGAGACCCTGCTCCTCCCACTATATAACTCTCAGTCTGTGGCTTCCTGCTGCCTCCATTCCCCTCCTCACATCATGTCACTGCCCCTGTCACATGCAGCCCTGTCCTCACTGACACATCACACATCTCCTGATATACTCTGTGCTGCTGGAGACCCTGCTCCTCCCACTATATAACTCTCAGTCTGTGGCTTCCTGCTGCCTCCATTCCCCTCCTCACATCATGTCACTGCTCCTGTCACATGCAGCCCTGTCCTCACTGACATATCACTCATCTCCTGATATACTCTGTGCTGCTGGGGACCCTGCTCCTCCCACTATATAACTCGCAGTCTGTGGCTTCCTGCTGCCTCCATTCCCCTCCTCACATCATGTCACTGCCCCTGTCACATGCACCCCTGTCCTCACTGACACATCACTCATCTCCTGATATACTCTGTGCTGCTGGGGAACCCTGCTCCTCCCACTATATAACTCGCAGTCTGTGGCTTCCTGCTGCCTCCATTCCCCTCCTCACATCATGTCACTGCCCCTGTCACATGCACCCCTGTCCTCACTGACACATCACTCATCTCCTGATATACTCTGTGCTGCTGGGGACCCTGCTCCTCCCACTATATAACTCTCAGTCTGTGGCTACCTGCTGCCTCCATTCCCCTCCTCACATCATGTCACTGCCCCTGTCACATGCAGCCCTGTCCTCACTATCACTCATCTCCTGATATACTCTTGTGCTGCTGGGGACCCTGCTCCTCCCACTATATAACTCTCAGTCTGTGGCTTCCTGCTGCCTCCATTCCCCTCCTCACATCATGTCACTGACCCTGTCACATACAGCCCTGTCTTCACTGACACATAACTCATCTCCTGATATACTCTGTGCTGCTGGGGACCCTGCTCCTCCCACTTTATAACTCTCAGTCTGTGGCTTCCTGCTGCCTCCATTCCCCTCCTCACATCATGTCACTGCCCCTGTCACATGCAGCCCTGTCCTCACTGACACATCACTCATCTCCTGATATACTCTGTGCTGCTGGGGACCCTGCTCCTTCCACTATATAACTCTCAGTCTGTGGCTTCCTGCTGCCTCCATTCCCCTCCTCACATCATGTCACTGCCCCTGTCACATGCAGCCCTGTCCTCACTGACACATCACTCATCTCCTGATATACTCTGTGCTGCTGCGGACCCTGCTCCTCCCACTATATAACTCTCAGTCTGTGGCTTCCTGCTGCCTCCATTCCCCTCCTCACATCATGTCACTGCCCCTGTCACATGCACCCCTGTCCTCACTGACACATCACTCATCTCCTGATATACTCTGTGCTGCTGGGGGACCCTGCTCCTCCCACTATATAACTCTCAGTCTGTGGCTTCCTGCTGCCTCCATTCCTCTCCTCACATCATGTCACTGCCCCTGTCACATGCAGCCCTGTCCTCACTGACACATCACTCATATCCTGATATACTTTGTGCTGCTGGGGACCCTGCTCCTCCTACTATATAACTCTCAGTCTGTGGCTTCCTGCTGCCTCCATTCCCCTCTTCACATCATGTCACTGCCCCTGTCACATGCAGCCCTGTCCTCACTGACACATCACTCATCTCCTGATATACTCTGTGCTGCTGGGGACCCTGCTCCTCCCACTATATAACTCTCAGTCTGTGGCTTCCTGCTGCCTCCATTCCCCTCCTCACATCATGTCACTGCCCCTGTCACATGCAGCCCTGTCCTCACTGACACATCACTCATCTCCTGATATACTCTGTGCTGCTGGGGACCCTGCTCCTCCTACTATATAACTCTCAGTCTGTGGCTTCCTGCTGCCTCCATACCCCTCCTCACATCATGTCACATGCAGCCCTGTCCTCACTGACACATCACTCATCTCCTGATATACTCTGTGCTGCTGGGGACCCTGCTCCTCCCACTATACAACTCTCAGTCTGTGGCTTCCTGCTGCCTCCATTCCCCTCCTCACATCATGTCACTGCCCCTGTCACATGCAGCCCTGTCCTCCCTCACCCATCACTCATCTCCTGATATACTCTGTGCTGCTGGGGATCCTGCTCCTCCCACTATATAACTCTCAGTCTGTGGCTTTCTGCTGCCTCCATTCCCCTCCTCACATCATGTCACTGCCCCTGTCACATGCAGCCCTGTCCTCACTGACACATCACTCATATCCTGATATACTTTGTGCTGCTGGGGGACCCTGCTCCTTCCACTATATAACTCTCAGTCTGTGGCTTCCTGCTGCCTCCATTCCCCTCCTCACATCATGTCACTGCCCCTGTCACATGCAGCCCTGTCCTCACTGACACATCTCTCATCTCCTGATATACTCTGTGCTGCTGGGGACCCTGCTCCTCCCACTATATAACTCTCAGTCTGTGGCTTCCTGCTGCCTCCATTCCCCTCCTCACATCATGTCACTGCCCCTGTCACATGCAGCCCTGTCCTCACTGACACATCACTCATCTCCTGATATACTCTGTGCTGCTGGGGACCCTGCTCCTCCCACTATATAACTCTCAGTCTGTGGCTTCCTGCTGCCTCCATTCCCCTCCTCACATCATGTCACTGCCCCTGTCACATGCAGCCCTGTCCTCACTGACACATCACTCATCTCCTGATATACTCTGTGCTGCTGGGGACCCTGCTCCTTCCACTATATAACTCTCAGTCTGTGGCTTCCTGCTGCCTCCATTCCCCTCCTCACATCATGTCACTGCCCCTGTCACATGCAGCCCTGTCCTCACTGACACTTCACTCATCTCCTGATATACTCTGTGCTGCTGGGGACCCTGCTCCTCCCACTATATAACTCGCAGTCTGTGGCTTCCTGCTGCCTCCATTCCCCTCCTCACATCATGTCACTGCCCCTGTCACATGCACCCCTGTCCTCACTGACACATCACTCATCTCCTGATATACTCTGTGCTGCTGGGGAACCCTGCTCCTCCCACTATATAACTCGCAGTCTGTGGCTTCCTGCTGCCTCCATTCCCCTCCTCACATCATGTCACTGCCCCTGTCACATGCACCCCTGTCCTCACTGACACATCACTCATCTCCTGATATACTCTGTGCTGCTGGGGACCCTGCTCCTCCCACTATATAACTCTCAGTCTGTGGCTACCTGCTGCCTCCATTCCCCTCCTCACATCATGTCACTGCCCCTGTCACATGCAGCCCTGTCCTCACTATCACTCATCTCCTGATATACTCTGTGCTGCTGGGGACCCTGCTCCTCCCACTATATAACTCTCAGTCTGTGGCTTCCTGCTGCCTCCATTCCCCTCCTCACATCATGTCACTGCCCCTGTCACATGCACCCCTGTCCTCACTGACACATCACTCATCTCCTGATATACTCTGTGCTGCTGGGGGACCCTGCTCCTCCCACTATATAACTCTCAGTCTGTGGCTTCCTGCTGCCTCCATTCCCCTCCTCACATCATGTCACTGACCCTGTCACATACAGCCCTGTCTTCACTGACACATAACTCATCTCCTGATATACTCTGTGCTGCTGGGGACCCTGCTCCTCCCACTTTATAACTCTCAGTCTGTGGCTTCCTGCTGCCTCCATTCCCCTCCTCACATCATGTCACTGCCCCTGTCACATGCAGCCCTGTCCTCACTGACACATCACTCATCTCCTGATATACTCTGTGCTGCTGGGGACCCTGCTCCTTCCACTATATAACTCTCAGTCTGTGGCTTCCTGCTGCCTCCATTCCCCTCCTCACATCATGTCACTGCCCCTGTCACATGCAGCCCTGTCCTCACTGACACATCACTCATCTCCTGATATACTCTGTGCTGCTGCGGACCCTGCTCCTCCCACTATATAACTCTCAGTCTGTGGCTTCCTGCTGCCTCCATTCCCCTCCTCACATCATGTCACTGCCCCTGTCACATGCACCCCTGTCCTCACTGACACATCACTCATCTCCTGATATACTCTGTGCTGCTGGGGACCCTGCTCCTCCCACTATATAACTCTCAGTCTGTGGCTTCCTGCTGCCTCCATTCCTCTCCTCACATCATGTCACTGCCCCTGTCACATGCAGCCCTGTCCTCACTGACACATCACTCATATCCTGATATACTTTGTGCTGCTGGGGACCCTGCTCCTCCTACTATATAACTCTCAGTCTGTGGCTTCCTGCTGCCTCCATTCCCCTCTTCACATCATGTCACTGCCCCTGTCACATGCAGCCCTGTCCTCACTGACACATCACTCATCTCCTGATATACTCTGTGCTGCTGGGGACCCTGCTCCTCCCACTATATAACTCTCAGTCTGTGGCTTCCTGCTGCCTCCATTCCCCTCCTCACATCATGTCACTGCCCCTGTCACATGCAGCCCTGTCCTCACTGACACATCACTCATCTCCTGATATACTCTGTGCTGCTGGGGACCCTGCTCCTCCTACTATATAACTCTCAGTCTGTGGCTTCCTGCTGCCTCCATACCCCTCCTCACATCATGTCACATGCAGCCCTGTCCTCACTGACACATCACTCATCTCCTGATATACTCTGTGCTGCTGGGGACCCTGCTCCTCCCACTATACAACTCTCAGTCTGTGGCTTCCTGCTGCCTCCATTCCCCTCCTCACATCATGTCACTGCCCCTGTCACATGCAGCCCTGTCCTCCCTCACCCATCACTCATCTCCTGATATACTCTGTGCTGCTGGGGATCCTGCTCCTCCCACTATATAACTCTCAGTCTGTGGCTTTCTGCTGCCTCCATTCCCCTCCTCACATCATGTCACTGCCCCTGTCACATGCAGCCCTGTCCTCACTGACACATCACTCATATCCTGATATACTTTGTGCTGCTGGGGGACCCTGCTCCTTCCACTATATAACTCTCAGTCTGTGGCTTCCTGCTGCCTCCATTCCCCTCCTCACATCATGTCACTGCCCCTGTCACATGCAGCCCTGTCCTCACTGACACATCTCTCATCTCCTGATATACTCTGTGCTGCTGGGGACCCTGCTCCTCCCACTATATAACTCTCAGTCTGTGGCTTCCTGCTGCCTCCATTCCCCTCCTCACATCATGTCACTGCCCCTGTCACATGCAGCCCTGTCCTCACTGACACATCACTCATCTCCTGATATACTCTGTGCTGCTGGGGACCCTGCTCCTTCCACTATATAACTCTCAGTCTGTGGCTTCCTGCTGCCTCCATTCCCCTCCTCACATCATGTCACTTCCCCTGTCACATGCACCCCTGTCCTCACTGACACATCACTCATCTCCTGATATACTCTGTGCTGCTGGGGACCCTGCTCCTCCCACTGTATAACTCTCAGTCTGTGGCTTCCTGCTGCCTCCATTCCCCTCCTCACATCATGTCACTGCCCCTGTCACATGCAGCCCTGTCCTCACTGACACATCACTCATCTCCTGATATACTCTGTGCTGCTGGGGACCCTGCTCCTTCCACTATATAACTCTCAGTCTGTGGCTTCCTGCTGCCTCCATTCCCCTCCTCACATCATGTCACTTCCCCTGTCACATGCACCCCTGTCCTCACTGACACATCACTCATCTCCTGATATACTCTGTGCTGCTGGGTACCCTGCTCCTCCCACTGTATAACTCTCAGTCTGTGGCTTCCTGCTGCCTCCATTCCCCTCCTCACATCATGTCACTGCCCCTGTCACATGCACCCCTGTCCTCACTGACACATCACTCATCTCCTGATATACTCTGTGCTGCTGGGGACCCTGCTCCTCCCACTGTATAACTCTCAGTCTGTGGCTTCCTGCTGCCTCCATTCCCCTCCTCACATCATGTCACTGCCCCTGTCACATGCAGCCCTGTCCTCACTGACACATCACTCATCTCCTGATATACTCTGTGCTGCTGGGGACCCTGCTCCTCCCACTATATAACTCTCAGTCTGTGGCTTCCTGCTGCCTCCATTCCCCTCCTCACATCATGTCACTACCCCTGTCACATGCAGCCCTGTCCTCACTGACACACCGCTCATCTCCTGATATACTCTGTACTGCTGGGGACCCTGCTCCTTCCACTATATAACTCTCAGTCTGTGACTTCCTGCTGCCTCCATTCTCCTGCTCACATCATGTCACTGCCCCTGTCACATGCAGCCCTGCCCTCACTGACACATCACTCATCTCCTGATATACTCTGTGCTGCTGGGGAAACTGCTCCTCCCACTATATAACTCTCAGTCTGTGGCTTCCTGCTGCCTCCATTCTCCTCCTCACATCATGTCACTGCCCCTGTCACATGCAGCCCTGTCCTCACTGACACATCACTCATCTCCTGATATACTCTGTGCTGCTGGGGACCCTGTACCTCCCACTATATAACTCTCAGTCTGTGGCTTCCTGCTGCCTCCATTCCCCTCCTCACATCATGTCACTGCCCCTGTCACATGCAGCCCTGTCCTCACTGACACATCACTCATCTCCTGATATACTCTGTGCTGCTGGGGACCCTGCTCCTCCCACTATATAACTCTCAGTCTGTGGCTTCCTGCTGCCTCCATTCCCCTCCTCACATCATGTCACTGCCCCTGTCACATGCAGCCCTGTCCTCACTGACACATCACTCATCTCCTGATATACTCTGTGCTGCTGGGGACCCTGCTCCTCCCACTATATAACTCCCAGTCTGTGGCTTCCTGCTGCCTCCATTCCCCTCCTCACATCATGTCACTGCCCCTGTCACATGCAGCCCTGTCCTCACTGACACATCACTCATCTCCTGATATACTCTGTGCTGCTGGGGACCCTGCTCCTCCCACTATATAACTCTCAGTCTGTGGCTTCCTGCTGCCTCCATTCCCCTCCTCACATCATGTCACTGCCCCTGTCACATGCAGCCCTGTCCTCACTGACACATCACTCATCTCCTGATATACTCTGTGCTGCTGGGGACCCTGTACCTCCCACTATATAACTCTCAGTCTGTGGCTTCCTGCTGCCTCCATTCCCCTCCTCACATCATGTCACTGCCCCTGTCACATGCACTCTGTCCTCACTGACACATCACTCATCTCCTGATATACTCTGTGCTGCTGGGGACCCTGCTCCTCCCACTATATAACTCTCAGTCTGTGGCTTCCTGCTGCCTCCATTCCCCTCCTCACATCATGTCACTGCCCCTGTCACATGCAGCCCTGTCCTCACTGACACATCACTCATCTCCTGATATACTCTGTGCTGCTGGGGACCCTGCTCCTCCCACTATATAACTCTCAGTCTGTGGCTTCCTGCTGCCTCCATTCCCCTCCTCACATCATGTCACTGCCCCTATCACATGCAGCCCTGTCCTCACTGACACATCACTCATCTCCTGATATACTCTGTGCTGCTGGGGACCCTGCTCCTCCCACTATATAACTCCCAGTCTGTGGCTTCCTGCTGCCTCCATTCCCCTCCTCACATCATGTCACTGCCCCTGTCACATGCAGCCCTGTCCTCACTGACACATCACTCATCTCCTGATATACTCTGTGCTGCTGGGGACCCTGCTCCTCCCACTATATAACTCTCAGTCTGTGGCTTCCTGCTGCCTCCATTCCCCTCCTCACATCATGTCACTGCCCCTGTCACATGCAGCCCTGTCCTCACTGACACATCACTCATCTCCTGATATACTCTGTGCTGCTGGGGACCCTGTACCTCCCACTATATAACTCTCAGTCTGTGGCTTCCTGCTGCCTCCATTCCCCTCCTCACATCATGTCACTGCCCCTGTCACATGCACTCTGTCCTCACTGACACATCACTCATCTCCTGATATACTCTGTGCTGCTGGGGACCCTGCTCCTCCCACTATATAACTCTCAGTCTGTGGCTTCCTGCTGCCTCCATTCCCCTCCTCACATCATGTCACTGCCCCTGTCACATGCAGCCCTGTGATCACTGACATATCCTCATCTCCTGATATACTCTGTGCTGCTGGGGGACCCTGCTCCTTCCACTATATAACTCTCAGTCTGTGGCTTCCTGCTGCCTCCATTCCCCTCCTCATATCATGTCACTGCCCCTGTCACATGCAGCCCTGTCCTCACTGACACATCACTCATCTCCTGATATACTCTGTGCTGCTGGGGACCCTGCTCCTCCCACTGTATAACTCTCAGTCTGTGACTTCCTGCTGCCTCCATTCCCCTCCTCACATCATGTCACTGCCCCTGTCACATGCAGCCCTGTCCTCACTGACACATCACTCATCTCCTGATATACTCTGTGCTGCTGGGGACCCTGCTCCTCCCACTATATAACTCTCAGTCTGTGGCTTCCTTCTGCCTCCATTCCCCTCCTCACATCATGTCACTGCCCCTGTCACATGCAGCCCTGTCCTCACTGACACATCCCTCATCTCCTGATATACTCTGTGCTGCTGGGGACCCTGCTCCTACCACTATATAACTCTCAGTCTGTGGCTTCCTGCTGCCTCCATTCCCCTCCTCACATCATGTCACTGCCCCTGTCACATGCAGCCCTGTCCTCACTGACACATCATTCATCTCCTGACATACTCTGTGCTGCTGGGGACCCTGCTCCTCCCACTATATAACTCTCAGTCTGTGGCTTCCTGCTGCCTCCATTCCCCTCCTCACATCATGTCACTGCCCCTGTCACATGCAGCCCTGTCCTCACTGACACATCACTCGTCTCCTGATATACTCTGTGCTGCTGGGGACCCTGCTCCTCCCACTATATAACTCTCAGTCTGTGGCTTCCTGCTGCCTCCATTCCTCTCCTCACATCATGTCACTGTCCCTGTCACATGCAGCCCTGTCCTCACTGACACATCCCTCATCTCCTGATATACTCTGTGCTGCTGGGGACCCTGCTCCTCCCACTATATAACTCTCAGTCTGTGGCTTCCTGCTGCCTCCATTCCCCTCCTCACATCATGTCACTGCCCCTGTCACATGCAGCCCTGTCCTCACTGACACATCACTCATCTCCTGATATACTCTGTGCTGCTGGGGACACTGCTCCTCCCACTATATAACTCTCAGTCTGTGGCTTCCTGCTGCCTCCATTCCCCTCCTCACATCATGTCACTGCCCTGTCACATGCAGCCCTGTCCTCACTGACACATCTCTCATCTCCTGATATACTCTGTGCTGCTGCGGACCCTGCTCCTCCCACTATATAACTCTCAGCCTGTGGCTTCCTGCTGCCTCCATTCTCCTCCTCACATCATGTCACTGCCCCTGTCACATGCAGCCCTGTCCTCACTGACACATCACTCATCTCCTGATATACTCTGTGCTGCTGGGGACCCTGCTCTTCCCACTATATAACTCTCAGTCTGTCTTCCTGCTGCCTCCATTCCCCTCCTCACATCATGTCACTGCCCCTGTCACATGCAGCCCTGTCCTCACTGACACATCACTCATCTCCTGATATACTCTGTGCTGCTGGGGATCCTGCTCCTCCCACTATATAACTCTCAGTCTGTGGCTTCCTGCTGCCTCCATTCCCCTCCTCACATCATGTCACTGCCCCTGTCACATGCAGCCCTGTCCTCACTGACACATCACTCATCTCCTGATATACTCTGTGCTGCTGGGGACCCTGCTCCTCCCACTATATAACTCTCAGTCTGTGGCTTCCTGCTGCCTCCATTCCCCTCCTCACATCATGTCACTGCCCCTGTCACATGCAGCCCTGTCCTCACTGACACATCACTCATCTCCTGATATACTCTGTGCTGCTGGGGACCCTGCTCCTCCCACTATATAACTCTCAGTCTGTGGCTTCCTGCTGCCTCCATTCCCTCCTCACATCATATCACTGCCCCTGTCACATGCAGCCCTGTCCTCACTGACACATCACTCATCTCCTGATATACTCTGTGCTGCTGGGGACCCTGCTCCTCCCACTATATAACTCTCAGTCTGTGGCTTCCTGCTGCCTCCATTCCCCTCCTCACATCATGTCACTGCCCCTGTCACATGCAGCCCTGTCCTCACTGACACATCACTCATCTCCTGATATACTCTGTGCTGCTGGGGACCCTGCTCCTCCCACTATATAACTCTCAGTCTGTGGCTTCCTGCTGCCTCCATTCCCCTCCTCACATCATATCACTACCCCTGTCACATGCAGCCCTGTCCTCACTGACACATCACTCATCTCCTGATATACTCTGTGCTGCTGGGCACCCTGCTCCTCCCACTATATAACTCTCAGTCTGTGGCTTCCTGCTGCCTCCATTCCCCTCCTCACATCATGTCACTGCCCCTGTCACATGCAGCCCTGTCCTCACTGACACATCACTCATCTCCTGATATACTCTGTGCTGCTGGGGACCCTGCTCCTCCCACTATATAACTCTCAGTCTGTGGCTTCCTGCTGCCTCCATTCCCCTCCTCACATCATGTCACTGCCCCTGTCACATGCAGCCCTGTCCTCACTGACACATCACTCATCTCCTGATATACTCTGTGCTGCTGGGGACCCTGCTCCTCCCACTATATAACTCTCAGTCTGTGGCTTCCTGCTGCCTCCATTCCCCTCCTCACATCATGTCACTGCCCCTGTCACATGCAGCCCTGTCCTCACTGACACATCACTCATCTCCTGATATACTCTGTGCTGCTGGGGACCCTGCTCCTCCCACTATATAACTCTCAGTCTGTGGCTTCCTGCTGCCTCCATTCCCCTCCTCACATCATGTCACTGCCCCTGTCACATGCAGCCCTGTCCTCACTGACACATCACTCATCTCCTGATATACTCTGTGCTGCTGGGGACCCTGCTCCTCCCACTATATAACTCCCAGTCTGTGGCTTCCTGCTGCCTCCATTCCCCTCCTCACATCATGTCACTGCCCCTGTCACATGCAGCCCTGTCCTCACTGACACATCACTCATCTCCTGATATACTCTGTGCTGCTGGGGACCCTGCTCCTCCCACTATATAACTCTCAGTCTGTGGCTTCCTGCTGCCTCCATTCCCCTCCTCACATCATGTCACTGCCCCTGTCACATGCAGCCCTGTCCTCACTGACACATCACTCATCTCCTGATATACTCTGTGCTGCTGGGGACCCTGTACCTCCCACTATATAACTCTCAGTCTGTGGCTTCCTGCTGCCTCCATTCCCCTCCTCACATCATGTCACTGCCCCTGTCACATGCACTCTGTCCTCACTGACACATCACTCATCTCCTGATATACTCTGTGCTGCTGGGGACCCTGCTCCTCCCACTATATAACTCTCAGTCTGTGGCTTCCTGCTGCCTCCATTCCCCTCCTCACATCATGTCACTGCCCCTGTCACATGCAGCCCTGTGATCACTGACATATCCTCATCTCCTGATATACTCTGTGCTGCTGGGGGACCCTGCTCCTTCCACTATATAACTCTCAGTCTGTGGCTTCCTGCTGCCTCCATTCCCCTCCTCATATCATGTCACTGCCCCTGTCACATGCAGCCCTGTCCTCACTGACACATCACTCATCTCCTGATATACTCTGTGCTGCTGGGGACCCTGCTCCTCCCACTGTATAACTCTCAGTCTGTGACTTCCTGCTGCCTCCATTCCCCTCCTCACATCATGTCACTGCCCCTGTCACATGCAGCCCTGTCCTCACTGACACATCACTCATCTCCTGATATACTCTGTGCTGCTGGGGACCCTGCTCCTCCCACTATATAACTCTCAGTCTGTGGCTTCCTTCTGCCTCCATTCCCCTCCTCACATCATGTCACTGCCCCAGTCACATGCAGCCCTGTCCTCACTGACACATCCCTCATCTCCTGATATACTCTGTGCTGCTGGGGACCCTGCTCCTACCACTATATAACTCTCAGTCTGTGGCTTCCTGCTGCCTCCATTCCCCTCCTCACATCATGTCACTGCCCCTGTCACATGCAGCCCTGTCCTCACTGACACATCATTCATCTCCTGACATACTCTGTGCTGCTGGGGACCCTGCTCCTCCCACTATATAACTCTCAGTCTGTGGCTTCCTGCTGCCTCCATTCCCCTCCTCACATCATGTCACTGCCCCTGTCACATGCAGCCCTGTCCTCACTGACACATCACTCGTCTCCTGATATACTCTGTGCTGCTGGGGACCCTGCTCCTCCCACTATATAACTCTCAGTCTGTGGCTTCCTGCTGCCTCCATTCCTCTCCTCACATCATGTCACTGTCCCTGTCACATGCAGCCCTGTCCTCACTGACACATCCCTCATCTCCTGATATACTCTGTGCTGCTGGGGACCCTGCTCCTCCCACTATATAACTCTCAGTCTGTGGCTTCCTGCTGCCTCCATTCCCCTCCTCACATCATGTCACTGCCCCTGTCACATGCAGCCCTGTCCTCACTGACACATCACTCATCTCCTGATATACTCTGTGCTGCTGGGGACACTGCTCCTCCCACTATATAACTCTCAGTCTGTGGCTTCCTGCTGCCTCCATTCCCCTCCTCACATCATGTCACTGCCCTGTCACATGCAGCCCTGTCCTCACTGACACATCTCTCATCTCCTGATATACTCTGTGCTGCTGCGGACCCTGCTCCTCCCACTATATAACTCTCAGCCTGTGGCTTCCTGCTGCCTCCATTCTCCTCCTCACATCATGTCACTGCCCCTGTCACATGCAGCCCTGTCCTCACTGACACATCACTCATCTCCTGATATACTCTGTGCTGCTGGGGACCCTGCTCTTCCCACTATATAACTCTCAGTCTGTCTTCCTGCTGCCTCCATTCCCCTCCTCACATCATGTCACTGCCCCTGTCACATGCAGCCCTGTCCTCACTGACACATCACTCATCTCCTGATATACTCTGTGCTGCTGGGGATCCTGCTCCTCCCACTATATAACTCTCAGTCTGTGGCTTCCTGCTGCCTCCATTCCCCTCCTCACATCATGTCACTGCCCCTGTCACATGCAGCCCTGTCCTCACTGACACATCACTCATCTCCTGATATACTCTGTGCTGCTGGGGACCCTGCTCCTCCCACTATATAACTCTCAGTCTGTGGCTTCCTGCTGCCTCCATTCCCCTCCTCACATCATGTCACTGCCCCTGTCACATGCAGCCCTGTCCTCACTGACACATCACTCATCTCCTGATATACTCTGTGCTGCTGGGGACCCTGCTCCTTCCACTATATAACTCTCAGTCTGTGGCTTCCTGCTGCCTCCATTCCCTCCTCACATCATATCACTGCCCCTGTCACATGCAGCCCTGTCCTCACTGACACATCACTCATCTCCTGATATACTCTGTGCTGCTGGGGACCCTGCTCCTCCCACTATATAACTCTCAGTCTGTGGCTTCCTGCTGCCTCCATTCCCCTCCTCACATCATGTCACTGCCCCTGTCACATGCAGCCCTGTCCTCACTGACACATCACTCATCTCCTGATATACTCTGTGCTGCTGGGGACCCTGCTCCTCCCACTATATAACTCTCAGTCTGTGGCTTCCTGCTGCCTCCATTCCCCTCCTCACATCATATCACTACCCCTGTCACATGCAGCCCTGTCCTCACTGACACATCACTCATCTCCTGATATACTCTGTGCTGCTGGGGACCCTGCTCCTCCCACTATATAACTCTCAGTCTGTGGCTTCCTGCTGCCTCCATTCCCCTCCTCACATCATGTCACTGCCCCTGTCACATGCAGCCCTGTCCTCACTGACACATCACTCATCTCCTGATATACTCTGTGCTGCTGGGGACCCTGCTCCTCCCACTATATAACTCTCAGTCTGTGGCTTCCTGCTGCCTCCATTCCTCTCCTCACATCATATCACTGCCCCTGTCACATGCAGCCCTGTCCTCACTGACACATCACTCATCTCCTGATATACTCTGTGCTGCTGGGGACCCTGCTCCTCCCACTATATAACTCTCAGTCTGTGGCTTCCTGCTGCCTCCATTCCCCTCCTCACATCATGTCACTGCCCCTGTCACATGCAGCCCTGTCCTCACTGACACATCACTCATCTCCTGATATACTCTGTGCTGCTGGGGACCCTGCTCCTCCCACTATATAACTCTCAGTCTGTGGCTTCCTGCTGCCTCCATTCCCCTCCTCACATCATGTCACTGCCCCTGTCACATGCAGCCCTGTCCTCACTGACACATCACTCATCTCCTGATATACTCTGTGCTGCTGGGGACCCTGCTCCTCCCACTATATAACTCTCAGTCTGTGGCTTCCTGCTGCCTCCATTCCCCTCCTCACATCATGTCACTGCCCCTGTCACATGCAGCCCTGTCCTCACTGACACATCACTCATCTCCTGATATACTCTGTGCTGCTGGGGACCCTGCTCCTCCCACTATATAACTCCCAGTCTGTGGCTTCCTGCTGCCTCCATTCCCCTCCTCACATCATGTCACTGCCCCTGTCACATGCAGCCCTGTCCTCACTGACACATCACTCATCTCCTGATATACTCTGTGCTGCTGGGGACCCTGCTCCTCCCACTATATAACTCTCAGTCTGTGGCTTCCTGCTGCCTCCATTCCCCTCCTCACATCATGTCACTGCCCCTGTCACATGCAGCCCTGTCCTCACTGACACATCACTCATCTCCTGATATACTCTGTGCTGCTGGGGACCCTGTACCTCCCACTATATAACTCTCAGTCTGTGGCTTCCTGCTGCCTCCATTCCCCTCCTCACATCATGTCACTGCCCCTGTCACATGCACTCTGTCCTCACTGACACATCACTCATCTCCTGATATACTCTGTGCTGCTGGGGACCCTGCTCCTCCCACTATATAACTCTCAGTCTGTGGCTTCCTGCTGCCTCCATTCCCCTCCTCACATCATGTCACTGCCCCTGTCACATGCAGCCCTGTGATCACTGACATATCCTCATCTCCTGATATACTCTGTGCTGCTGGGGGACCCTGCTCCTTCCACTATATAACTCTCAGTCTGTGGCTTCCTGCTGCCTCCATTCCCCTCCTCATATCATGTCACTGCCCCTGTCACATGCAGCCCTGTCCTCACTGACACATCACTCATCTCCTGATATACTCTGTGCTGCTGGGGACCCTGCTCCTCCCACTGTATAACTCTCAGTCTGTGACTTCCTGCTGCCTCCATTCCCCTCCTCACATCATGTCACTGCCCCTGTCACATGCAGCCCTGTCCTCACTGACACATCACTCATCTCCTGATATACTCTGTGCTGCTGGGGACCCTGCTCCTCCCACTATATAACTCTCAGTCTGTGGCTTCCTTCTGCCTCCATTCCCCTCCTCACATCATGTCACTGCCCCTGTCACATGCAGCCCTGTCCTCACTGACACATCCCTCATCTCCTGATATACTCTGTGCTGCTGGGGACCCTGCTCCTACCACTATATAACTCTCAGTCTGTGGCTTCCTGCTGCCTCCATTCCCCTCCTCACATCATGTCACTGCCCCTGTCACATGCAGCCCTGTCCTCACTGACACATCATTCATCTCCTGACATACTCTGTGCTGCTGGGGACCCTGCTCCTCCCACTATATAACTCTCAGTCTGTGGCTTCCTGCTGCCTCCATTCCCCTCCTCACATCATGTCACTGCCCCTGTCACATGCAGCCCTGTCCTCACTGACACATCACTCATCTCCTGATATACTCTGTGCTGCTGGGGACACTGCTCCTCCCACTATATAACTCTCAGTCTGTGGCTTCCTGCTGCCTCCATTCCCCTCCTCACATCATGTCACTGCCCTGTCACATGCAGCCCTGTCCTCACTGACACATCTCTCATCTCCTGATATACTCTGTGCTGCTGCGGACCCTGCTCCTCCCACTATATAACTCTCAGCCTGTGGCTTCCTGCTGCCTCCATTCTCCTCCTCACATCATGTCACTGCCCCTGTCACATGCAGCCCTGTCCTCACTGACACATCACTCATCTCCTGATATACTCTGTGCTGCTGGGGACCCTGCTCTTCCCACTATATAACTCTCAGTCTGTCTTCCTGCTGCCTCCATTCCCCTCCTCACATCATGTCACTGCCCCTGTCACATGCAGCCCTGTCCTCACTGACACATCACTCATCTCCTGATATACTCTGTGCTGCTGGGGATCCTGCTCCTCCCACTATATAACTCTCAGTCTGTGGCTTCCTGCTGCCTCCATTCCCCTCCTCACATCATGTCACTGCCCCTGTCACATGCAGCCCTGTCCTCACTGACACATCACTCATCTCCTGATATACTCTGTGCTGCTGGGGACCCTGCTCCTCCCACTATATAACTCTCAGTCTGTGGCTTCCTGCTGCCTCCATTCCCCTCCTCACATCATGTCACTGCCCCTGTCACATGCAGCCCTGTCCTCACTGACACATCACTCATCTCCTGATATACTCTGTGCTGCTGGGGACCCTGCTCCTCCCACTATATAACTCTCAGTCTGTGGCTTCCTGCTGCCTCCATTCCCTCCTCACATCATATCACTGCCCCTGTCACATGCAGCCCTGTCCTCACTGACACATCACTCATCTCCTGATATACTCTGTGCTGCTGGGGACCCTGCTCCTCCCACTATATAACTCTCAGTCTGTGGCTTCCTGCTGCCTCCATTCCCCTCCTCACATCATGTCACTGCCCCTGTCACATGCAGCCCTGTCCTCACTGACACATCACTCATCTCCTGATATACTCTGTGCTGCTGGGGACCCTGCTCCTCCCACTATATAACTCTCAGTCTGTGGCTTCCTGCTGCCTCCATTCCCCTCCTCACATCATATCACTACCCCTGTCACATGCAGCCCTGTCCTCACTGACACATCACTCATCTCCTGATATACTCTGTGCTGCTGGGGACCCTGCTCCTCCCACTATATAACTCTCAGTCTGTGGCTTCCTGCTGCCTCCATTCCCCTCCTCACATCATGTCACTGCCCCTGTCACATGCAGCCCTGTCCTCACTGACACATCACTCATCTCCTGATATACTCTGTGCTGCTGGGGACCCTGCTCCTCCCACTATATAACTCTCAGTCTGTGGCTTCCTGCTGCCTCCATTCCTCTCCTCACATCATATCACTGCCCCTGTCACATGCAGCCCTGTCCTCACTGACACATCACTCATCTCCTGATATACTCTGTGCTGCTGGGGACCCTGCTCCTCCCACTATATAACTCTCAGTCTGTGGCTTCCTGCTGCCTCCATTCCCCTCCTCACATCATGTCACTGCCCCTGTCACATGCAGCCCTGTCCTCACTGACACATCACTTGTCTCCTGATATACTCTGTGCTGCTGGGAACCCTGCTCCTCCCACTATATAACTCTCAGTCTTCCTGCTGCCTCCATTCCCCTCTCTATGACATCGGTGGATAACATTGATGACCATATCTGCTCTGTTGGACAGCAGGCCAATCAGTGAAGGGTTTGGGGCTAAAGGAGTCATTCTGATCTGATCGCTCACTGCAGTTCTTCGCAGCGCAGTGATCAGGTCAGAACTGCGCATGCGGTGGTGGTGCAGTGCGCCTGCGCATGGCTGACGGCTGTTGTTGCCTAGTGATCGCCTCTGCCTGATTGACGCTGGGCGGTAGGGGGCGCCACTGTGGCATTTGGCCGCCGTTTTGTAGGCGCGGTCCGGACAACGCAGGCGTGCCCAGACTGTTTGGGGGGCGGGCCGCAGCAGCTGCGTGATGTCATACGCAGCCGCTGCGAGCCAGGCAGCGAGAAGTAGCTTCCGGCCAGCATGCAAAAGCTGCGCTGGCCGGGAGCTACTCCTGAAGTACAAAAGCATCGCCGCTGTGTGATGCTTTTGTATTTCAGCGACATGGCAGGGACTGACATGCGGGGCGGACTAGCCCTGTGCTGGGCGTCCCCCCCGATGTCTGTGTGACTGATCATAGATGGGATATATTTAGCACAGCTACGATCAAGTCGGAATGACCCCCAGAGTTCTGTGTCCGTGGCAGCAATTGGGGAATAAAAACATTGCAGCCTTTCAGCCATCGATTGCAGAGAAAAAAATCTTTGCAATCGATGATGAATCCATCGGTGGGATACTATTGGTAGTCGCTAACCATCTATGGTTGATGGCCATCCCTCTGATAGTGTTATTGTAGGGATGGTCATCTGCATGTCTGCTATCGATGGTGATCTTGTCATAAACCATCGATGAAAGATAACTATTATATACAGTATAGAACCATTGGTGTTTTTGCAAGTTGGCAGCAAAACAGTGTGCTTTAGAGCGGGTGGCTGCTCGGGGCTGCTGGATGACCTAACAGCCCTGTGCAGCCCTCTTTACACAGCAAGAACGAAAAAAAACCATCAGATCCATGGCTACCATCGATGGTGGGAAACCATCCGATCCACCACCATCAATTGTAAAAGTATTCCGCATCGTCCATATACCATTAGTAGTGTAGGACCATCCCTACAGTTTGTCATTGCGATGAGATGACTGTGTGCGGTGCCGCTATTAGATCTTTATATCTGTTTCTGTAATATCTTTCTTTTTTTTTTAGTTTTTACTCTTTTGTTTTCTGATGTTCCATTTTTTTCCGGGTCCCATTGTGTATGTCCCTGTACATCTTTCCGCTGAGGGTGTCTGTGTTGCGGCACTCCCTCTGCCGTAACGTGGAGACGCAGCAAAATAACCTACGGAGGAACAAATGCTACATCCAAGCCTGCTCCTCGCGTTATGCGTGTAGACCCCCGGCTGTGCCTTACAATTACCCGGTACACGGCGGCAGGAGTGGGTCCAGAGCTGAATAAATAGAAGTAAATACATGTAACGTTCCTTCTCTTACCGGTTTGTGCGGCAGCTCCTGTGTTTATTACCATCCTCCATATATTTTATGCAGATCAAATAAGCTCTGGTAATTGCATAAAAACTAGCCGCTCTGTAAACTTTTCCGGAGATTTTCCGTGATAAATATTCTGCCAGAGGTAAAATGTTGCACATAAGTAACTTGTATTAATGAGCGTGGGATGTGCGCGCCTGCACTGACCGCCACATTTAACCTTTTCCTTGCAGAAGGTGTTGTACTCCCTCCTATTCCTATTAGGAAATGCGTTACAGGTGCTGTTGGCTGGTTCAGCCCTAAAATATTGCATTATTCTACATCAATAAATGTAGGATTCGGTTGGTTGTCTCATCTTACAGGGCTGCACATACTCTCTTTACATTCTGATAACATATGTAACAGACTATTGCTTCCACATACAGCACGCACTTGTCCCATGTAGCAATGGTTCATGGGTAAGGCAATAGAGGCAACTGCTTTAGGGCCCGGTGCATGAAGGGTCCCAAGTAGCACAATGGGGTTGAATAGAGACGAGGTATATTTACTATATCATCAGCGATTCTGACTCCGGTAATTCTATTACAAGCAAAATGCTCCTATTATTTTCCATGTAATATTGTTTATTGCCCTATTAAATCTGGAGGTCTGATAAAGCTGCCGCTGACTAAGTGTTTATATAAAAGTTGAAAAAGACACTTGCAACTCCCATCTGCAAGTTCACGAAACCTTTTCCTAAAAAAATACTCCACAATACATGTCGCACATAGGCCCTCATTCCGAGTTGTTCGCTCGTTATTTTTCTTCGCATCGGTGCGATTTTCCATGCATGCGCAATGTTCGCACTGCGGCTACGTCAAGTAAATTTGCTAAGAAGTTTGGTATTTTACTCACGGCATTACAAGGTATTTTCTTCGTTCTGGTGATCGGAGTGTGATTGACAGGAAGTGGGTGTTTCTGGGCGGAAACTGGCCGTTTTATGGGTGTGTGTGAAAAAACGCTGGCGTTTCTGGGAAAGACGCGGGAGTGGCTGGAGAAACGGGGGAGTGCCTGGGCGAACGCTGGGTGTGTTTGTGACGTCAAACCAGGAACGAAACTGACTGAACTGATCGCAGTGGCAGAGTAAGTGTCGAACTACTCAGAAACTGCTAATAAATTTCTATTCGCAATTTTGAGAATCTTTCGTTCGCAATTCTGCTAAGCTAAGATTTACTCCCAGAGGGCGGCGGCTTAGCGTGTGCAATGCTGCTAAAAGCAGCTTGCGCGCGAACAACTCGGAATGACCACCATAAATACACCCCTTTCCCATCAATTCAACGCCCCAACATACATGTACCACATAAATACACCCCTTTCCCATCAATTCAACGCCCCAACATACATGTGCAACATAATTACACCCCTTTCCCATCAATTCAACGCCCCAACATACATGTGCAACATAATTACACCCCTTTCCCATCAATTCAACGCCCCAACATACATGTCCCACATCATTACACACCTTTCCCATCAATACAGCAACCCAACATACATGTACCACATCATTACACCCTTTCCCATCAATTCAGCGCTCCAACATACATGAACAACATAATTACACCCCTTTCCTATCAATACAGCACCCCAACATACATGTCCCACATAAATACACCCCTTTCCCATCAATTCAACGCCCCAACATACATGTCCCACATCATTACACCCCTTTCCCATCAATACAGCGACCCGACATACATGTCCCACATCATTACACCCTTTCCCATCAATTCAGCGCCCCAACATACATGTACAACATAATTACACCCCTTTCCCATCAATTCAACACCCCAACATCCATGTACAACATAATTACACCCCTTTCCCATCAATTGAACTCCCCAACATACATGTACAACATAATTACACCCCTTTCCTATCAATACAGCACCCCAACATACATGTCCCACATAAATACACCCCTTTCCCATCAATTCAACGCCCCAACATACATGTCCCACATCATTACACCCCTTTCCCATCAATACAGTGACCCAACATACATGTCCCACATAATTACACCCCTTTCCCATCAATTCAACGCCCAACATACATAACCCACATAATTACACCCCTTTCCCATCAATACAGCACCCCAACATACATGTCCCACATAAATACACCCCTTTCCCATCAATTGAACGCTCCAGCATACATGTACCACATAAATACACCCCTTTCCCATCAATCCAATGCCCCAATATACATGTCCCACATAAATACACCCCTTTCCCATCAATTCAACGCCCCAATATACATGTCCCACATGAATACACCCCTTTCCCATCAATTCAGCACCACAACATACATGTCCCTCATCATTACACCCTTTTCCTATCAATACAGTGACCCAACATACATGTCCCCCATCATTACACCCCTTTCCCAGCAATACAGCACCACAACATACATGTCCCTCATCATTACACCCCTTTCCCAGCAATACAGCACCACAACATACATGTCCCTCATCATTACACCCCTTTCCCAGCAATACAGCACCACAACATACATGCCCCTCATCATTATACCCCTTTCCCAGCAATACAGCACCACAACATACATGTCCCCCATCATTACACCCCTTTCCCAGCAATACAGCACCACAACATACACGTCCCTCATCATTACACCCCTTTCCCAGCAATACAGCACCACAACATACATGTCCCTCATCATTATACCCCTTTCCCAGCAATACAGCACCACAACATACATGTCCCCCATCATTACACCCCTTTCCCAGCAATACAGCACCACAACATACATGTCCCTCATCATTATACCCCTTTCCCAGCAATACAGCACCCCAACATACATGTCCCTCATCATTACACCCCTTTCCCAGCAATATAGCACCACAACATACATGTCCCTCATCATTACACCCCTTTCCCAGCAATACAGCACCACAACATACACGTCCCTCATCATTACACCCCTTTCCCAGCAATACAGCACCAAACATACATGTCCCTCATCATTACACCCCTTTCCCATCAATACAGCACCACAACATATATTTCCCTCATCATTACACCCCTTTCCCAGCAATACAGCACCCCAACATACATGTCCCTCATCATTACACCCCTTTCCCAGCAATACAGCACCACAACATACATGTCCCTCATCATTACACCCCTTTCCCAGCAATACAGCACCACAACATACATGTCCACCATCATTACACCCCTTTCCCAGCAATACAGCACCACAACATACATGTCCCCCATCATTACACCCCTTTCCCAGCAATACAGCACCACAACATACATGTCCCTCATCATTATACCCCTTTCCCAGCAATACAGCACCCCAACATACATGTCCCTCATCATTACACCCCTTTCCCAGCAATATAGCACCACAACATACATGTCCCTCATCATTACACCCCTTTCCCAGCAATACAGCACCACAACATACACGTCCCTCATCATTACACCCCTTTCCCAGCAATACAGCACCAAAACATACATGTCCCTCATCATTACACCCCTTTCCCATCAATACAGCACCACAACATATATTTCCCTCATCATTACACCCCTTTCCCAGCAATACAGCACCCCAACATACATGTCCCTCATCATTACACCCCTTTCCCAGCAATACAGCACCACAACATACATGTCCCTCATCATTACACCCCTTTCCCAGCAATACAGCACCACAACATACATGTCCCTCATCATTATACCCCTTTCCCAGCAATACAGCACCACAACATACATGTCCCTCATCATTACACCCCTTTCCCAGCAATACAGCACCCCAACATACATGTCCCTCATCATTACACCCCTTACCAGCAATACAGCACCCCAACATACATGTCCCTCATCATTACACCCCTTTCCCATCAATACAGCACCCCAACATACATGTCCCTCATCATTACACCCTTTTCTATCAATACAACGCCCCAATATACATGTCCCACATGAATACACCCCTTTCCCATCAATTCAGCACCACAACATACATGTCCCTCATCATTACACCCTTTTCCTATCAATACAGTGACCCAACGTACATGTCCCCCCATCATTACACCCCTTTCCCAGCAATACAGCACCACAACATACATGTCCCTCATCATTACACCCCTTTCCCAGCAATACAGCACCACAACATACATGTCCCTCATCATTACACCCCTTTCCCAGCAATACAGCACCACAACATACATGCCCCTCATCATTATACCCCTTTCCCAGCAATACAGCACCACAACATACATGTCCCCCATCATTACACCCCTTTCCCAGCAATACAGCACCACAACATACATGTCCCTCATCATTATACCCCTTTCCCAGCAATACAGCACCCCAACATACATGTCCCTCATCATTACACCCCTTTCCCAGCAATATAGCACCACAACATACATGTCCCTCATCATTACACCCCTTTCCCAGCAATACAGCACCACAACATACATGTCCCTCATCATTACACCCCTTTCCCAGCAATACAGCACCACAACATACATGTCCCTCATCATTACACCCCTTTCCCATCAATACAGCACCACAACATATATTTCCCTCATCATTACACCCCTTTCCCAGCAATACAGCACCACAACATACATGTCCCTCATCATTACACCCCTTTCCCAGCAATACAGCACCACAACATACATGTCCCTCATCATTACACCCCTTTCCCAGCAATACAGCACCACAACATACATGTCCCTCATCATTACACCCCTTTCCCAGCAATACAGCACCACAACATACATGTCCCTCATCATTACACCCCTTTCCCATCAATACAGCACCACAACATATATTTCCCTCATCATTACACCCCTTTCCCAGCAATACAGCACCACAACATACATGTCCCTCATCATTACACCCCTTTCCCAGCAATACAGCACCACAACATACATGTCCCTCATCATTACACCCCTTTCCCAGCAATACAGCACCACAACATACATGTCCCTCATCATTACACCCCTTTCCCAGCAATACAGCACCCCAACATACATGTCCCTCATCATTACACCCCTTTCCCAGCAATACAGCACCCCAACATACATGTCCCTCATCATTACACCCCTTACCAGCAATACAGCACCTCTACATACATGTCCCTCATCATTATACCCCTTTCCCATCAATACAGCACCCCAACATACATGTCCCTCATCATTACACCCTTTTCTATCAATACAACGCCCCAATATACATGTCCCACATGAATACACCCCTTTCCCATCAATTCAGCACCACAACATACATGTCTCTCATCATTACACCCTTTTCCTATCAATACAGTGACCCAACATACATGTCCCCCATCATTACACCCCTTTCCCAGCAATACGGCACCACAACATACATGTCCCTCATCATTACACCCCTTTCCCAGCAATACAGCACCACAACATACATGTCCCTCATCATTACACCCCTTTCCCATCAATACAGCACCCCAACATACATGTCCCTCATCATTACACCCCTTTCCCACAATACAGCACCACAACATACATGTCCCTCATCATTATACCCCTTTCCCAGCAATACAGCACCACAACATACATGTCCCTCATCATTACACCCCTTTCCCAGCAATACAGCACCACAACATACATGTCCCTCATCATTACACCCCTTTCCCAGCAATACAGGGACCCAACATACATGTCCCTCATCATTATACCCCTTTCCCAACAATACAGCACCACAACATACATGTCCCTCATCATTACACCCCTTTCCCAGCAATACAGCACCCCAACATACATGTCCCTCATCATTACACCCCTTTCCCAGCAATACAGCACCACAACATACATGTCCCTCATCATTACACCCCTTTCCCAGCAATACAGCACCACAACATACATGTCCCTCATCATTACACCCCTTTCCCAGCAATACAGCACCACAACATACATGTCCCTCATCATTATACCCCTTTCCCAACAATACAGCACCACAACATACATGTCCCTCATCATTATACCCCTTTCCCAGCAATACAGCACCACAACATACATGTCCCTCATCATTACACCCCTTTCCCAGCAATACAGCACCCCAACATACATGTCCCTCATCATTACACCCCTTACCAGCAATACAGCACCCCAACATACATGTCCCTCATCATTACACCCCTTTCCCATCAATACAGCACCCCAACATACATGTCCCTCATCATTACACCCTTTTCTATCAATACAACGCCCCAATATACATGTCCCACATGAATACACCCCTTTCCCATCAATTCAGCACCACAACATACATGTCCCTCATCATTACACCCTTTTCCTATCAATACAGTGACCCAACGTACATGTCCCCCCATCATTACACCCCTTTCCCAGCAATACAGCACCACAACATACATGTCCCTCATCATTACACCCCTTTCCCAGCAATACAGCACCACAACATACATGTCCCTCATCATTACACCCCTTTCCCAGCAATACAGCACCACAACATACATGCCCCTCATCATTATACCCCTTTCCCAGCAATACAGCACCACAACATACATGTCCCCCATCATTACACCCCTTTCCCAGCAATACAGCACCACAACATACATGTCCCTCATCATTATACCCCTTTCCCAGCAATACAGCACCCCAACATACATGTCCCTCATCATTACACCCCTTTCCCAGCAATATAGCACCACAACATACATGTCCCTCATCATTACACCCCTTTCCCAGCAATACAGCACCACAACATACATGTCCCTCATCATTACACCCCTTTCCCAGCAATACAGCACCACAACATACATGTCCCTCATCATTACACCCCTTTCCCATCAATACAGCACCACAACATATATTTCCCTCATCATTACACCCCTTTCCCAGCAATACAGCACCACAACATACATGTCCCTCATCATTACACCCCTTTCCCAGCAATACAGCACCACAACATACATGTCCCTCATCATTACACCCCTTTCCCAGCAATACAGCACCACAACATACATGTCCCTCATCATTACACCCCTTTCCCAGCAATACAGCACCACAACATACATGTCCCTCATCATTACACCCCTTTCCCATCAATACAGCACCACAACATATATTTCCCTCATCATTACACCCCTTTCCCAGCAATACAGCACCACAACATACATGTCCCTCATCATTACACCCCTTTCCCAGCAATACAGCACCACAACATACATGTCCCTCATCATTACACCCCTTTCCCAGCAATACAGCACCACAACATACATGTCCCTCATCATTACACCCCTTTCCCAGCAATACAGCACCCCAACATACATGTCCCTCATCATTACACCCCTTTCCCAGCAATACAGCACCCCAACATACATGTCCCTCGTCATTACACCCCTTACCAGCAATACAGCACCTCTACATACATGTCCCTCATCATTATACCCCTTTCCCATCAATACAGCACCCCAACATACATGTCCCTCATCATTACACCCTTTTCTATCAATACAACGCCCCAATATACATGTCCCACATGAATACACCCCTTTCCCATCAATTCAGCACCACAACATACATGTCTCTCATCATTACACCCTTTTCCTATCAATACAGTGACCCAACATACATGTCCCCCATCATTACACCCCTTTCCCAGCAATACGGCACCACAACATACATGTCCCTCATCATTACACCCCTTTCCCAGCAATACAGCACCACAACATACATGTCCCTCATCATTACACCCCTTTCCCATCAATACAGCACCCCAACATACATGTCCCTCATCATTACACCCCTTTCCCAGCAATACAGCACCACAACATACATGTCCCTCATCATTATACCCCTTTCCCAGCAATACAGCACCACAACATACATGTCCCTCATCATTACACCCCTTTCCCAGCAATACAGCACCACAACATACATGTCCCTCATCATTACACCCCTTTCCCAGCAATACAGGGACCCAACATACATGTCCCTCATCATTATACCCCTTTCCCAACAATACAGCACCACAACATACATGTCCCTCATCATTACACCCCTTTCCCAGCAATACAGCACCCCAACATACATGTCCCTCATCATTACACCCCTTTCCCAGCAATACAGCACCACAACATACATGTCCCTCATCATTACACCCCTTTCCCAGCAATACAGCACCACAACATACATGTCCCTCATCATTACACCCCTTTCCCAGCAATACAGCACCACAACATACATGTCCCTCATCATTATACCCCTTTCCCAACAATACAGCACCACAACATACATGTCCCTCATCATTATACCCCTTTCCCAGCAATACAGCACCACAACATACATGTCCCTCATCATTACACCCCTTTCCCAGCAATACAGCACCCCAACATACATGTCCCTCATCATTACACCCCTTTACCAGCAATACAGCACCACAACATACATGTCCCCCATCATTACACCCCTTTCCCAGCAATACAGCACCACAACATACATGTCCCTCATCATTATACCCCTTTCCCAGCACCACAACATACATGTCCCTCATCATTATACCCCTTTCCCAGCAATACAGCACCACAACATACATGTCCCCCATCATTACACCCCTTTCCCAGCAATACAGCACCACAACATACATGTCCCTCATCATTACACCCCTTTTTAGCAATACAGCACCACAACATACATGTCCCTCATCATTATACCCCTTTCCCATCAATACAGCACCCCAACATACACGTCCCTCATCATTACACCCCTTTCCCAGCAATACAGCACCACAACATACATGTCCCTCATCATTATACCCCTTTCCCAGCAATACAGCACCCCAACATACATGTCCCTCATCATTACACCCCTTTCCCAGCAATACAGCACCCCAACATACATGTCCCTCATCATTACACCCCTTTCCCAGCAATACAGCACCCCAACATACATGTCCCTCATCATTACACCCCTTTCCCAGCAATACAGCACCACAACATACATGTCCCTCATCATTACACCCCTTTCCCAGCAATACAGCACCACAACATACATGTTCCTCATCATTACACCCCTTTCCCAGCAATACAGCACCACAACATACATGTCCCTCATCATTACACCCCTTTCCCAGCAATAAAGCACCACAACATACATGTCCCTCATCATTACACCCCTTTCCCAGCAATACAGCACCACTGTTTCTGTGCAGGGTAAATACTGGCTGCTTTATTTTTACACTGCAATTTAGATTTCAGTTTGCACACACCGCACCCAAATCTAACTCTCTCTGCACATGTTACATCTGCCCCACCTGCACTGCACATGGTTATGCCCATTAGAGAAAGAGTTTGCTTTTACGATCCATGCTGAATTAAGCATTTTTTCTGGGCTGCACCCACTCTGTGGAATGCCCTCCCACGCGCAATAAGACTTATCTCTAGTCTGTAAACCTTCAAGCGTTCCCTGAAAACTCTGCTCTTCAGACAAGCCTATCAGATTCTGGACCCACCAGCATAACCTCAATGCTTCCCTATCTAATTACATCCTCTCTGTACAATATTTATAACATCACGTATCTTGTCTTTCTTTACTCTCACACCCTCCTGACACTTGGCCAACATTGCGGGGTGATCATATCATACAACCCATTAAGAACCTAGTAATCTGGTGGAGCATTATGCAATAGGTAGCATCTATCCTTGTGTATCTATCAATACCTATTTCCCTATAGATTGTAAGCTTGCGAGCAGGGCCCTCCTACCTCTATGTCTGTCTGACAGTTTTGTTCTATTACTGTTGTTCTCAGTTGTAAAGCGCAACGGAATATGCTGTTAATAAATAAACACACTGCACCTCTCTCTTAATGTTATACAGGGAGTTGAAAAAGTCTTTCCGCAGTGACCGTCTCCCCGCAGGGATTGTGTCTTGTCTATCTTCTCACATGAATCGTTCTCAGTGTGAATAAATAAATAAAAATAAAACATCCATGAACATTGGCAGGAATTTGATTTAGTGAAATTGTTATTTTCTTTTATCATTATTCTAATTAAATAAAATAAAACTTTGTCCAGCCTTGAACTGCGGGATAAAATAATAAATAATGTCCGGCTACGTGCGATATATTTAAGCCTATAATGGCTGTTCTCAAACATGTCTTCGAGGGGTTATATCTCACAAGTTTAAAAATCAATCCAATCAATGTAATCTGGTCGTAACACTCCCTGTGACGTTTTAATGAATTTGAAAAAAAAAAATGTTTTCACACCATTAATACCCCCTATCCTCCCCCTCTTGCAACTGGTAGACGGTGGGAACAAGCTGATATTGTATGAGTATGTAACCTGGCGAATGACGCGGACATAGGGGTCACATGATTTGATGGCCGACTGTCATGGCGTCCTGCGATTACATCACCTTGATGAAAGAATGCAGACGCTCAGACACCTTCCCCCTTCTCCTCTATCTCATACCCCCTTCACTTTTCTTACACTGTTGGCTAAATGGGGGAACCAGTAGCAGAAACCATTTAGATAAGATAGTAGAGGGGTTTAAAATTTGATGAAGCAATATATATTTATGCCTCTCAGATGTCCCATCTGCGATTGAGTGGGCGTTACGTCATGCAAATGTTTTGAGTGGGGTGGATTGGGGGTGGGGTTTATTTTGTCCCAATTTTGCCTTTATACACGTAGGAAGGTAAATTCATGTATAATATTCATTTTAATACGTTAGAATTGGTACAAGGTATTTCCATCCAAAAAGTATTTCTTAGTCACCGCACCCTTCCCGCTAACTGGCAGAATTTTTTGGGTTCAGGTAAATCCGCACTGCTCCTGTATTGCGGGGTTATTCCTAGGTGGCAGAGGATGTGCAATCAGCGCTGATTTCAGTAAGCGAGTCATTCTGGCCAGTTGGTTTCTGTATTGTAGAATAACATAGAATGTGACGGCAGATAAGAACCACTTGGGCCCATTTAGTCTACGTATTGTACTCGCTCACTAGGATTCATTTTTGTTGGGAGCCAATTAACCTACCGGTATATTTTTGCATTGTGGGGGATAGCCCACGCAGGCACAAAGAGAATATACAAACTCCACACAGTTAGGGCCTTGAATCCATGACCACAGTGCTGTGAGGCAGTAATGCTAACCACTACACCATCCGTGCTGGTTCTGCTGCTGTTATTTTTTTAAATGTCCAACTTTGTTGTTCATGGAATGCCCAGTGCAACGCTGGTGGGAGCGAGTGGCCCCAGACAGCAGGGGTCCCTGTCACTCTACCACCGCAGTTCTGCTAGTTTGGAGGACAGGAGGTGATTAAGATCTACTTTGGGGATGTAGGTCCCCGTCAACTTTGCAGAATATTATACCAAAATACCAAATTGTACTGACGCGGTCCCTTCAAGGCCTAATGGCACAGTCTGTCCCCACCCTCTATACTAAGGCACCAAAGTAGATGAATCAGAGATATTATTATACTGTAACGTTCAATATCTTGAAGGATATGTATAATGTAACCTATTAAAAAGAACTGTAAACAATATACACTTGTGTCCGTAATGTTAGAGGAAATTCTCAGAGAAACATCATTTGCTTTAGTGATAGATTGTTCTCTATGATATTTAATTCAAGTTCAAGACGGATCTGTTTACCCACTAAAACATTTCCTTCCCACTGCCATATTTCTGCAAATGTCTATCCCACATCCCAAGTCACTGTGACGTTACTAGGCCTAGTCTATTACTAACAAGTTTCCATACACAGCAAAATGTAGGAGGAACATGACATTAGGCATGGATTATAGGGCTTTGTGTCTAGTGCACCCGTCTGGTCAACAAAACCAAAGAAACAAGTTTGGCAAATGATTATCAATTATTCCTAGTCAGTCATCTGCCTAATCAGTTACATTTATAGAATAAATTAGAGTGTACGTGGGTGATCATTTGCATAGTGTATGGCAGTAAATTATCATGTCAGCTGTAGAACTGTAAGTCCCAGTATGCCCTGCAGGTCCCAGTGTAACATTAAATTATCACCATCGTAGGGTGACAGACACTATTCAGCTGCAGCACACAGCAGGTGGGTGTTTGAATGTAACATCAGTAAACCAGGTGCTCTGACTGGCAGGACATGCTGGGACTTACAGTTCTACCACTCAGAATCTCACTGAAATAAAACAGCCTCAGTTTACAGCACACCACGTCCTCTGTCTCAGAACATTTTCATTTGGAGAAAAGATGAATGTGCATCCCTGCATTGTCTGCACAGACCCAGGGTCCTGCAGCAGAGGGGAGTGTGGTTCTCCTGAGCTGTCCTCTGCTCAGCTGGCTGTCTGCGTTCCAGCACACGGGGTTAGCACAGGAACAGCCTTCTGTTTGAATTTGCACAGTGTCACAATTAGAACTGATAAACAGGCGGAGGGGAGAACCTGGAAGATTTCTCGTATAAGTTGTGGGCTGCACAGGAAGCCGGGTGTGAGTTTGTCACCCCACCAGGTAAAATGCAGCCTTGAGTCAAGGTGGTTTTTTTGTTTTTAATTTCATTACTTAATTTATTTTTATTTAATAAAAAAAATAATACCAATTTTAATGTCTATATAGCACCCAGGCTGGCAACAGAAGGGTTCTGCCTAAAAGCCTTGTTAAATGACCATTTCATTCCCTTTGTGTGTAATTGATAGAGGCCATAATAATTAACACAGAGTCTATGACGGGGGTCCCAGGCAGCGTTATTACAATTAGCCAATCAACTCCATCAAAAGATTGTTTTTAATTGTTCAGTAATATATATTATCTGCAGTCTCTGCATTTGTAGAAATTATTATGGCTCTTTGCTGTATTTATTTCATCCATCTACATCATAGCTGGTGTGAAATGAGCTATTTTAATAATTTATAGGCAATATATTAGTTGCTACGTTATTTTTTTACTTTATTAAGCCATAGTTACAGTATATCCCCCCCTTCCCAAATTAAATCTGTGTAGTGCACCATATTACAATAATGATGAATGACTCGACTGCCAAATATAGCTGATGTATATCAGCACCAGCGGCCAGAGTTAAATTAATTTTGTTTATATATATATATATATATATATATATTAGTATATATGTGTGTGCGTGTGTATGTATATGTATGTGTGTGTGTGTGTGTGTGTGTGTGTATGTATATATATATATATATATATATATATATATATCTAGTGTACATCACTGAGCCCCAGGTCCTGTTACACAGCAAACGACTGTACACATGTACTGTAAAATCTATGAGAGAGATCAATATGCTGAATACAGTTTAATACATAGCCAGGGCAAAGATATAGGAGCATTAAAGCAAGACGCCCAGTTAATATATGACCCTGCAGAGTTCCATTTTTCCAGTCACTCCTTAGCAATCACTCACATTTATATGATTTTTACACCCCATATTTATTTGTATTTTTTTAAGCAGCTGTTACGCTTCTATGGTTAAATGGAGGAAATTAGATAAATTACATCCCAATCAAACAAAATTATATATTTACTTTTTTTTTTTTTTTTTTTAAATGTTGTTTGCTGATTGCAGCTTATTGTGGTCTGGTGTATGGGGCCAAACGGGGAGAAATTAGCAGGGAAGTAGCTCATTATTAGAGAGACCCCTTATACAGTGAGTGCTGCTAGGACACAATGCACCAGGTGATTAGTAAATGAGATTGTCAGGCATTCTGCAGATCTGTGTCCCTGCTCCCAGTGTCAGGGATAAGGTACTAGTGCAGCATGTGACCAATAAATAATAATGTCTTCTTGTTTGCCGTCATCCTATTTAAATGAAGACACAGGATGAATAATTTATTGTAATATATTATGTCCTCCCTGGCTTGTGAGTATATATATGAAATAGCTGCTAGGGCTTTGGTGAAACACCTGCCTTCCTGGACCTCACATCTTACACAATTTATTATTTGGGGCTTGTGGCAATATCCATTGCTTAATTGTAATTATAGCATTTAAATATTTTATTAGAAACAACAAATATGATTAATTGTTAATGGAGCAGGCGCAGAGTCAGGTGGATCTATGGCAATTAAATCACAGTTGAGAAACAATTTTATCTCTTTCTATTATTTGCTAATTCCGTGTGGATTTTTCTGTATGTATTTATATTATTTATTTAGTTGCTGATTATTGTGCCTGGGAGATGAAGTGATTTATGTGGAGGCAGTGCTTCATTTATTATACTACATTACTGTATGTGCCACCGACATGATAAATACATAACATGAAATAATAAAGTACAACCAGGGGATCTGCTGCCAGAGAGCAATACATGAACCTGCTGCAGACAGTGCCAATAGCGAAATACCTCTCTCAGCCGGTGGTGGAACCACTAGTTCCAGCATGACCCAAGAGACAGGGCATGCTGGGTCTTCTAGTTCTACAGCAGCTTGTACAGTGTGTCGGAATGTGGGAGCAGGTGGGTGCTGTAATGTGATTTATCCCCCCCATAGGGGAGATCTGCCGATGCAGTCAGGGCCATTAAAGCGATGTTTTCCTGGCGATATAATGCTTCCATTAAGCGATCAGCAATCGATATCATCAGCCTATTACAGACTAGTTGCTAAGTTTACACAAAGTAAAGCTGCCAATTAGCCCGTTTAATTACGCCTGTGTGTTCTGCATCATCAGTACTGAGATAACTTGGTGCCTGACTCTCCCCCCTTCCTATTTGGAGGATAATTTGAGAGGATGGACGTGAAACACATCCCTCATAATAAATAGCATGCACAGTTACTGGCCATTAATTGCAGCTAATCCCTCACTACTATTAGTTATTAGCCCACATAGCAGCCTGCAGACCCTTACACCACTGGCCCTGAAGCAGCAATTAACCCCTTACACCACTGGCCCTGAAGCAATTAACCTCTTACACCACTGGTCCTGAAGCAGCAATTAACCCCTTACACCACTGGTCCTGAAGCAGCAATTAACCCCTTACACCACTGGTCCTGAAGCAGCAATTAACCCCTTACACCACTGGTACTGAAGCAGCAATTAACCCCTCAGACCACTGGTACTGAAGCAGCAATTAACCCCTTACACCACTGGTCCTGAAGCAGCAATTAACCCCTTACACCACTGGTACTGAAGCAGCAATGAACCCCTTACACCACTGGTACTGAAGCAGCAATTAACCCCTCACACCACTGGTACTGAAGCAGCAATTAACCCCTCACACCACTGGTACTGAAGCAGCAATTAATCCCTTACACCACTGGTACTGAAGCAGCAATTAACCCCTCACACCACTGGTACTGAAGCAGCAATTAACCCCTCACACCACTGGTACTGAAGCAGCAATTAATCCCTTACACCACTGGTACTGAAGCAGCAATTAATCCCTTACACCACTGGTACTGAAGCAGCAATTAACCCCTCACACCACTGGTACTGAAGCAGCAATTAATCCCTTACACCACTGGTACTGAAGCAGCAATTAACCCCTCACACCACTGGTACTGAAGCAGCAATTAATCCCTTACACCACTGGTACTGAAGCAGCAATTAACCCCCTTCCCTCGCAGGCAACCTGCACTGCTGGATTAATTGAGACCCCCTTAAAAAAAACTTTCTAGAATAATTGCAGCCCCCTACTCTAAAATGATTTGCAGAGTGGATGATGATGGGGGAGAATCGGGACGCAGCTAATTATGGGGTACCTGGCAGCAGGACCCCACGTTTATACTCTGAGCCAGCAATCTCAGTATAAAGGCTTTAATTAATGCCTCCTGATCTCGCGGCCACCCCCTGCCCACCAGGCCCCAGGTTCCTGGTGCAGAGCGATACCCCCTGCGCTGAGAGATAATGCTGGATATGGCGATATGTAATACACAGCTGGGGGGTCTTGTAGAAATGGGGGTCCACGTTTAATTGCATTCTGCATTACTTTGTATCATATTACTTTTCTGTTGAGCAGTTTGTAAGAAAATCTCTCCATTCCGTGGGATTTACAGTGACCGCAGCGCATTTTACGCACTATTTTCACCCTTTCTGCGCCCTTGAAACTTTTTAAATAAAATTCAGTTTCTGTGTGTATTAGCAGAGTCCAAAAGACCTATGGTAGGGAAATAGTTAATGCCAACGCCTGTATTCTGCATGCATGCATGCAACCTGCAGCTCCAGTGGTTATAGAACTACAAGTCCCAGCTGGGTGTATAAACCACACAAACCTGGAGGGAAGCAGTTTGGTCCTTTCTGCTGTGCATGAAGAATTTGTGTTTAGGGGACTACAGCAAAAGATAGGGGGGGGGGGGGGCATCTGGTGCTAGGGGTACAATGCCAGGGGTAACGCCAGGACGGGGACACAGATCAGGATTACCGGAGACTTTACAGACTACATCTGAGAAAGCTCAGAGTGAATGCACAAAACAAACTCGCTGCTGTGCAAATCTCACTTAGCAAAAACAATTTACATTCAGCCAGGACTTAGCCAGGACTTAAACCCTTTGTATAATGTGAATTTAAGAGGCTGAGGAACACTCTCAGCTCAGCTCCTCTCTCAATTCGGATTTATTACAGGCGATGCAGAAGTGGATTTTGTTGCTCTCTTTTAATAAAACAAACTGCAGATAATTTTTTTGGTTCATTTTATGATATAATTTATTTTATTTTATTTACAGCAAAGAACACATTTTTTTGTGTTGCTTCTGGTTTTTATGAGTCCTTTAAACAGCGAACCTTCATTGTATAGCGCGGGGGTCGCATCCTCCTTACAAATAGTCCTGATCGCAATATGTACGATTATTTCATGTAACAAGAAGTTACAGACTGCAACAGAATCTCATTTATATTGATCCACACACATTATAAGGAGGATGGGAAATTCACTTTATGCCCCAATTCCAACCATTAATATTCGTTTTCGGGAGTTTATCTGCCAGTTTCCCATTAACTTGGGTATATAGATGTGATATTTAACTCCAGATTAATTTATGAAAACTTTACATTAATATTTTAAATTTCACAGGCAAAACGATATTTAGTAACGCCGAGATTATCGCGCAGGGATTAACGCATAATAATGTATAAAATAATATATAAAGTTGCAAAGTGTAAGAGGGAATCACTGGGTGTGTGTGTGTGTGTGTGTGTGTGTGTGTGTGTGTGTGTGTGTATATATATATATATATATATATATATGTATTCAGTGGCTTTATTTGGTTTGTTTGGATCTGTATATACCTGTGTCTGCTTTATTGCTTTTATTTTTTCTATTATTGCATTGTAAATTAAGATTTCCGCATTAGGATATCTATAAAAAGATTATTATACACAGTTCTGGCTACTAATATGCCGAATTCCTTTACAAATGATTCCATGGAAGCAATATTAAGCTTGTTGATGTGTGAAATAAACGTGTATGTGTGTGGGACTGTGTCTGTGTTACATTATTTACTTCCACTATCTCAGACATACAGATTAATGGCAGATCAATACGGTACACTGCCCCAAATATCCTGCCCCCCTTCCCCCCTCCATCACTTGGCAATGCAGGTACTTAGCAGGTCTTGGGGGCACTGAGATTTCCTGCACTGTGATCCTGGTGCCAGAATCTAAATAAAATAACTATATAGTCAGCACTTTATGTGTTTTTTATCCTTTCCTTTACCTAATGCTAAAGCACAATGGAATGACTAATTAAATGCTATAATAAATAGCCTCAGTGCCACTGTCATCCACATCCCCTGACATTTCAGGCGTTAAAGCAATGGATGGGGGACATGCAGGTTGGAGAATGGTGATGCCCCTTATAAATCAGGGGGGTGCTGAACTGGAGGCTTATTGATTCCTGCAATACATAGGTTAATGTAGCACTCTATAGCATAATATGTATTTCCTAACGCAGGTGCTGACCTCCCCACCCCCCAAATAAAAAGGTGATACAATATGAAATGCACGATGATTACTGATCAATAAAACCCCTGCTCAGGTTCTTCTCCACTAAACTGCAAAATAAAATGTCTTATTTACTTATTTGGCGGCTAGAAGGGTCGATAGATAGATAGATAGATAGATAGATAGATAGATAGATAGATAGATAGATAGATAGATAGATAGATAGATAGATAGATAGATGGATGAGCATTTAATGCATATTTGTATTATCTACATAACTTTGTGGGATTATTAATATCCAGGTATTTACAGATGATCAATCAAAAATACAAAATAAATTAGAAGATTATACAACTGGAGAGTTTTATCACAATTATCCATCTACAATTTAATTTACAAATTATTTCAATTGTTAACGCAAAATTATTTCAGGTTCGAAGTATCAGTCACATTGTATTAGGATTACATGTAGCAAAATGTACAGCCAGCTATAGACAGATAAACATTGTAATATTACCTCCAAGCTTCACCTGTCCCAGTGACCTGAGCAGTAATGTAGGGAGGTTTCACTCTTCCAGTCCATATTACTCATTACACGATTTGCAGTTTTCAGACAAAATAAAATAACAACATTGCATGGACCATAATACATATAATATCCATTATTATAAAATACAGTTCCTTTCAGGTTCCCTTTAGATACATTGCATTAGAATCATATCATCACTGACACTTTTTTTTTGCTTCTCTGAACAATTACGACACATTTGATAATGATACATAGTTTTTCGCTTATTCCAGATTCTGCAAACTTGTAATAAATAAATAAATAAATAAATAAATAAATAACAATCACTTATTTAGGATACATTTTTGCTGCACTTTCCTGATGCTCTTACAGCGAATGTATCGATCCCTGGGATTCCAGCATCGCTAAAACTATTTGACAACTTTAATAACCTTTGTCTTTTGTAAATTGCATATTTGGCATATTTTATTTGAGATTATAAGAATGAATAAGTGACTCTTTGCATTAGCTAATGGGGGAGGGTGGGGGTTAGTATCCTATGTCTTGTGTGTACTAGGAAGGTAATTGGGGGCTACATCCAGGGTGGTGGGCAATGTGCAGACAGAGCCCCCCTTGGCTGGGCTGTGCGGGGACCCCCCACAGAATACCAGTGTGTGTGTGTGTGTGTGTGTGTGTGTGTGTGTGTGTGTGTGTATACAGGGTGCAGGCAGAGCCCCCCTTGGCTGGATTGTGCAGGGTCCCCCACTGAATGGCAGTGTGTGTGTGTGTGTGTGTGTGTGTGTGTGTGTGTGTGTGTGTGTGTGTGTGTGTGTGTGTGTGTGGTGTGCTTGCACAGTGCAGCAGTGTGACACTGATGGATGAGCCAATGGTTAGACGGACAGATGTTAGGGCGGATCTAAGAGTAAGCAATGCCAAAGCAGCAGACAGAACGGGAGAGAGAGAGGGAGGCAGTGAGGGAGGGAAGAGGAGGGTAGAGGCTGCAAAAATCCCGATTCTTTGAAAAACACCTAATCCTGACAGACACACACTGGATGTGGAGAGCATTCCCTCTGCAGAGGCTCCTGTGATCACCCCCACTGCCCCCCAAAATATCCACCTAGCACAACCTGGCCATCAGAACAACCAACTCACCATCCTCTTGGCTGACTGCTTATTACTATTATTTTTGCTTATATATATTATTATTATTTTTTTTTTGCTTTTGTTTTTTTTTTTAAATCCACAGCAGCACCCTCCTGGAAAAGCTGCAATATTATCTTTGGCGTCAGATCTAGCAGCCTGCAGAAGGAGGAGAAGAAGAAGAAGAAGAAGAAGAAGAAGAAGAGGAAGAGCATTTACAGAGAAGGGGGAAAAAATAACAAAAACAAACAAACAGAAAAAACTTCAAAGTCCTAAGTTCACCAGTCTGTTCCTGCAAGTTGCCGGGGAAGGCGATCCTCTGCTGCTGCACACAGGATGTGAGGAAGAGGCATCTGCCAAGGCATTTGGAAATATCCCAGGTCCTGAAGGATGGGGGCGGTAGGAGATTTTTTGATCTTGTAAGATCATCCTCTTCTTCTTTTTTTTCCCTCTCTCTCTCTCTCTCTCTCTCTGACTGTAAAGTGAAAGTAAAGGACACAATGTTACTGCTGCCTGCTGGCTGGTGAGACTTCTGCTGGAGCTGCCATGAAACATCTCTCTAGCCACACAAAGCAGAAGGGGGGAGAAGAGAGTGCAGTTTGGCAGCCGAGAAGGTGCTGGGCCATGGCTTGCAATGCAACGCTCAGAAAGCTCTGAAGCCACTGGGAGGAAAGAGTCCATCCCTCCCCTCTTGATGGGAAACCAGGATTTCAGCCAGGAATGCGTAATCGACCTCAATGCGCATCGATCTCCAGTGGCTCTGCCTGGGGTTCCCTACTTGTGAACTTCAAGTAATCCAGCTCTTCCCTGAGATCTCCAGCAGCAACATCTGGGCGTCATCTGATCCTGGACATCAAAGTGATCAGCTCTGAGAGAGAGACACACACAGGGCGTTGCAGGATCTGCTGGCTCCAGATGTTGGAGAGTCTGCTGCCTGTGATTCTGGACACACAGTGATAAGAAATACACAACATTTCAAATAAAAAGAAAAGAAAAAAAACATCCTCAGAAAAAAAAAAAAGGAAATCCTCCTAGTTTTGTTGCAAGCTGATGCACCTTGATGCACCCCCAGGAGAACCTGCAAGGGCCACCCTTACACCTCAGACTCCCCTGGAGCATTGCACCTGGAGGCAGGAGGCACTGTGTGCGTGCGTGGAACATACGACTGGCCGCTGTCCCCCAAGAACAATAGCATATTCATTGTAAGTACATTTGTCCCTCCCAAACTATTTCTGCAGGGTCCCTTCTTGTCCAGGCTGGGGTGAGACCTAGTTACCCACCTGCTGCTCTTATGCTCTAAGTTTCTCTAGTATAAACCATGTGGCCCATTTAAAAAAAATATATGATTGTATTGTTATTTCTAATGCAAATATCACCTTGTTAGTTGTGGTTGCAAATCTGCGGTCGCACTGGGTCGTATGTGGCTGCAGCAGTGCACAGGCCCACTAGCTGGTAGGGACTGGGGGTACCCAGGGGTCACTGAGTGTGTGATGCTGTGCAGAAGGGGGCAGGCTGGGTGAAGGGGTCTGTAGTGTGTGTGTGAGTGAGTGTGTGTGTGTGTGTATGTGTGTGTGTGTGTGGGGGGGGGGGGGGGGGTCTACCGATTAGACATGGCTACCATAGGGGCAGATGTATTAACCTGGAGAAGGCATAAGGAAGTGATAAACCAGTGATATGTGCCAGGTGATAAACGCAACAGCCAATCAGCTCCAATATGTAAATTAACAGTTAGGAGCTGATTGGCTGGTGCATTATCACCTTGCATTTATCACTGGTTTATCACTTCCTTATGCCGTCTCCAGGTTAATACATCTGCCCCATTGGGCCTCCAGCACCATTGCAAGTGGCCTGAACTTCACTCAGTATAAGAAAGAAGCTGTTATGGGAGCTATAGGCTGCAGTGATTCCTGTAGGCTCAGCCAGACTTTAGGGGTATTGGGGAGCCAGGGCATATATGCTACATGCAGAATGTGACCCCCAGTTCTGTACAGGGTAATGCAGATAGTAAGAGGGTCCCAGTTCTGTGTTGCTATTGCTGAGCTTGGAGACTGAGATCTGTGTTGGCAATGAGATAGAGGATTGTGTAGATGGCACTGGTCACTGTGCCCTGGCATGCAGTGGGCATAGCTCCTGTCAGTGGGATGAGGTGGCACAGACACCGGCCCTGCTGTAGTGTTAGGAGACTGGCACAGCATTAAAGGGGGCAGCACAGCAGTGGTGGGAGCCCGGGCAGCTGCAGAATGGCACAGCTGTGTGTATGTGTGTGGTAAGTTGTGTATGCCTGGCTTCCCTGCAGAGAGAGAGAGAGAGAGAGAGAGAGAGAGATAGTGTGTGTGTGTGTGTGTGTGTGTGTGTGTGTGTGTGTGTGTGTGTGTGTGTGTGTGTGTGTGTGTGTGTGAGAGAGCTTTGGCACAGGAGGAGTTAATGGTTACTATATGGTGCCAGACACGGGCACAGATATGAGTCAGTGTGACAGGCACCAGCCAGTTCGGGCTACAAGCAGTTAAAGTGACAGCTCCCCTCAGTGCCTGTGTAACAGTCATATCCTCCTGTGTATATTTACACAGTGACAGCACATCCAGATGTATGCAGCCTGCACCTCGGGGCATATATATACACTGGCAGGCCATGTGCATACTGTATATTACCCTGCTGTTATAGTGTGGCCAGCCCTGTACACTGTCAGCATGCTTCTAACAAGGCACACAGTGACAGTCCCTCTTTTCTGCATCCTTCTAGTGACAGTCCCTCTTTTTTGCATCCTTCTAGTGACAGTCCCTCTTTCTGCATGCTCCTATAAAGACAGACAGAGTGACAGTCCTCGCTTCTGCATGCTCCTGGTAAGCCAAAACTTAACAGCCCCTCTTTTCTGCACTCTCCCAGTAAGACTCGGTGATAGTCCCTCTCTTCTGCATGCACTCAGTGACAGTCCCTCCTTTGTGAACTCCTTGTGAGATAGACAGTGACAGTCCCTCTTTTCTGCATGCTCCCAATGAGACAGCCAGTGCTCCCAGTGATATAGACAGTGACAGTCCCTCTTTTCTGCATGCTCCCAGTGATATAGACAGTGACAGTCCATCTTTTCTGCATGCTCCTAGTGATATAGACAGTGACAGTCCCTCTCCTGTGCATGCACCCAGCGAGAGCCAGTGACAGTCCCTCTCCTGTGCATGCTCCCAGTGAGACAGCCAGTGACAGTCCCTCTCCTGTGCATGCTCCCAGTGAGACAGCCAGTGACAGTCCCTCTCCTGTGCATGCTCCCAGTGAGACAGCCAGTGACAGTCCCTCTTTTCTGCATGCTCCCAGTGATATAGACAGTGGCAGTCCCTCTCCTGTGCATGCTCCCAGTGATATAGACAGTGACAGTCCCTCTTTTCTGCATGCTCCCAGTGATATAGACAGTCCCTCTTTTCTGCATGCTCCCAGTGATATAGACAGTCCCTCTTTTCTGCATGCTCCCAGTGATATAGACAGTGACAGTCCCTCTTTTCTGCATGCTCCCAGTGATATAGACAGTGACAGTCCCTCTTTTCTGCATGCTCCCAGTGATATAGACAGTGGCAGTCCCTCTCCTGTGCATGCTCCCAGTGATATGGACAGTGACAGTCCCTCTTTTCTGCATGCTCCCAGTGATATAGACAGTGACAGTCCCTCTTTTCTGCATGCTCCCAGTGATATAGACAGTGATAGTCCCTCTTTTCTGCATGCTCCCAGTGATATAGACAGTGACAGTCCCTCTTTTCTGCATGCTCCCAGTGAGCCAGTGACAGTCCCTCTTTTCTGCATGCTCCCAGTGATATAGACAGTGACAGTCCCTCTCCTGTGCATGCTTCCAGTGAGTCCCTCCTTTCTGCATGCTCCCAGTGAGCCAGTGACAGTCCCTCTTTTCTGCATGCTCCCAGTGATATAGACAGTGACAGTCCCTCTTTTCTGCATGCTCGCAGTGATATAGACAGTGACAGTCCCTCTTTTCTGCATGCTCGCAGTGAGACAGCCAGTGACAGTCCCCGCTTTCTGCAAGGCCCGGTCCCTGTGCAGCGCTCTCCCCCCCCCTCCCCAGGAAGGAGTTGCAGTGACAGCCCCGGTGGGTCTGGCTGGAGCAGTGACGCGCTCGGTCTCTGCCTGTTGCAGGCGCGGACTGTGCACCGGGAGCAGCATCTCCCCCTCTCCCCTCCCCATGCCCGGAGAGTGCCCCCGGGGCCCCCGCACCCAGCTCCCCCTGGGGGCCACACTGTGCAGTCGCAGCTGATCTCTGTTCTCTCTCCTTGCGGTGTGCAGGCGGCTGGAGCCGGGGCTGTCGGTGCATGAGACCTGCAAGAAGTGCATCAGCCCAGAGGACCTGTGGGGCCAGCAGAAGTCTCCCCTCCCCAGACTGAGCCGAGGCACCGAGAGAGGCAGCATGCCGAGGAGGAAGCAGCAAGCGCCGAGGAGGGCTGCAGGTACTGGCTGCTACATTGTTACCCCCAGTGCCACCCTGCCCCCACCACTCATCCCCCATGCCATCATCCCTGGGCGGGGGGGAGACCATGTCTCTGGGGAGAAAGTTGGGAGAGGGGGGCTACCTTGCACCCTGCACAGTGGCTCTGACCCCCTTTATTTCACTCCGGCTGCTCATTCTGGGAATCACTTCCCAGCTCAGTGGGGTCAGGGCTGGTTCTGTGCAGAGTGGGTGCCTGGGGCGGGTTGCATTTAAGGTTAGTGGGGTAATGGGGGCAGGGAAAGTTCACCCGAGGATGTTGTGGAGGGGCGCAGAGGGCATTGGACTGATGGTGGCAAAGATGGAGTTTTATTATTAAATGTGTGATCCAACTCCTGTATAGATGTGGGAATAAAGCGCAGGAGATCTGGCTCCTGTCACCCGGCCTGTTTTCCTCCCCTTATTCCGCTCTCCATACATTTATTTCCCAGGGATGGCTGATATTAACGTTGAGCCCTTGTTGCAAATGTCAGCTCTTATTAGGATTTAGCAATCTCCTCTTTCTGAGGCTATAGGGGTGAGAGGAGGGAGGGGTGGATAAGGTAGGAGGGTTGGGGAATGGAGCCAAAAACATTATTTTGCAATAATGTTCAGTTAGGACATGTGAAGTGGGAAAGGATTCTCTCGTTCTGTGGACCGTTGCCATTCGTCATTGGGTGACTGATTGAGTGCCTGTCATAGGGCTGTCTTTGATCTATTCATTGCCAATAAACATCAATAAATCACTTGCCATGGTAACACTGGTGCTCTGTGACGTCACCCGTGCCCTGTGACTTCCTGCCAGGAAAGGTTCGGAGCTTATTGCAGGATCCATGTGGGTGCAGATGATGACTTTCCGCGTCTGTGATATTGTAGTCTCGCATGCAGAATGCCTGTCGTTTGTCACCTCCTGGCTCAGGCCACTGTCATACTGTTATTTATATTTTTTAATCAAAGTCCTGTAATTAGAGCGAGCATGCTCGCTCCTCGCTTCCGTCTCATGCTTCTTTTTTTATTTGTTCTGCATATTTGTTTTTGTAACAATTCTTTATGTATGGAGTGGGTTGCAGAAGTGTCGTATTGTGTTACATGTGTAGTATAGTGTGTGTGTAATAATATAACTTGCAGGGCTGCTGGCCACTAACTTTGTGTTATTGCTTTTTAAAAATATTGATTGCACTTTTTCCCCTTACTCCTCATATTCCCTAACTGGCACCTAAGTATAAATATATGGCTGTATTTATTTATGTATGAACAGTGTCTTATATAGCGCAGTATATTCCGTTGCGCTTTACAATTGGAAACATCAGTGGTGAAACAAAACTGGGTAATGACAGACAATCATAGAGGTAGGAAGGCCCTGCTCGCTGGCATACATTCTGTGGGGCTATATGTATGTATAATAAGGTATAGCTGTGTGTAAGTATATATACTGTATATATATATATATGTATACTGTATTAAACACAGCTTTTAGAGTGTGTCCGTAGCTCAGTGATTGCAGGTTATGTGGTGAGACTGTGAATGATATAGAGTCCCATGTATGTGCTGTGTGGTAAGCTGTAAAGTTGTGTTCCCTTAACCCACTGTGTGTTCCAGCAGAGCGCAGCACTAAATAACTTTTCTCTGTTAGAGAAATATTGGCCTCACTGGTGCTTGTACAGCAAGAAATGAAATGGCCGGTTCGGACAATTTATGACCATTTAGATACAGCAGAAGTCAACTGTAAAATAGTACGGTGTCTATATCCTCGGTTTAAAAAAATAATTATATATATATATATATATATATATATATATATATATACACAATTGTTCTGCTTCTCATCCGCTTCTAATTGGGTCGCCTCGTCCTACGCCTGGACGCTAAAGCGGGTGAATGCGCCTCCAGTGCTTTTGGGGAAGTTGTGATGGGATTGAGCAGCGTTTGGGCTGGAGACCTGAGCACGCATGTACTATGGGCTGGTGAGGAACGCCATCTTATACTCTCAGATGCTCTGCTCTTTGTCGTGTGCTTTTTCAGTGCGCAGAATAATTACTCATATTTTGCACAAAAATAAGAAAAAATATTATTTTAATTAAAACAACCAGGCTTAGTTAAAAGGCATTAAAAAAAAAACTTCCCTGTGCATATAATACGAGATGGGAGAATGGTTTTACTCTATCAAAATGACCCGTCAAAACGACTTTGTTTCATATTTGATTTAATTGTCTCTCTCCTGACAGCCACATTCATCAATAGCTTAATGGTCAATCATAAGCTTGGCAGTGAGTGCTCCACGTTTCTCATAGACTGGTTTTTGTGCCTCCGTCTAATGGATATGGCTGGGAAAGACCGAATTGTTACTTATTTAGGCAGGAAAAGAAGGGGGGTCATCTATACTGTTGATTGGAACATGATGGGAAACGAGTGAGACTTGTAAGTTTTTTCCCTTAACGTATCCCCTCACCCCCCCCCCCCCCCTCCTCCTCCTCCTCCTCCTCCTCCCTCCGTGGCCTTATTGGAACTGCACGTTGTAGGGTTGATGGTTTGTATCCTACAGAGAGTGATGACAAATTGATTGGGCTGGTTGGTTACGTGTAAGCCCATTTCCCCAGCAACCTTTGCGAAACCCCCAGAATTTATATTATTATTTTATTTTTTGCTTCTTCTTCCTTCTCTTTCCCCAGACTGAAAGGTCCACTCAGCAGTAAAAAAAGGAAAGTTGTTTTGCCAGCTTCATTAGTGTTCACCTAATTAGCTGTAAACCTGATGGATTTCTGACAGCTTTAATGATTGGAGATGACAAGCAACTCACAGTGTCATTGAGCAGAATTAGGTTTGCCGCTAGTTTGATGTAATCAAGTTGATATTACACAGTCCTGCTTGCCTTTACTTGTGCATTAACTCAATCTTCTGCTGCAGGTGACAAATGGATTTTGGTACCTGGATAATCATTTCATAGGGATTAGGCCTCTTTAATGGTCTGTGGGGGAATAACAGCCCATGAGATTTTCTGCAGTTCATCCCCACCAAGCTCGCAGACCTGAGACAGTTGTACAGTTCACCACCCTAATCAATAGCCCATAATATCACCCACTCTATATACAGTGTACGATGGGCTTCCTCTGCATATTGTGTAGTGGCGTCATATATTGTTTCACCTTCTCTCTACAGCTGCGGTCGCAACCGCAGGGCACTCCTGTTTATTCCACACACACACACACACACAAAATATATATTTACCTTTTCTTTTTTTAATCTTATGTGCGCCATGAGTCCGTGTCTCCGTGCGTCGGTTTGGTGGGAGACCTTGATCTGTCGCTTGACTAGAAGAACCCTTTCTGAACGTATTTAACTCAAAATTGAGTTCTCGCAATCCTGTAATGCAGCGGCATTCTAGTAATAGCGATAGGTAGACCGTAATGAGAATACCTGCCGTACTTTGCTATATGTCCACCTCTCAATATTCTCACATTTGTACTTTTTTATTTTATTTAAAAGTAAAAATAATATTCACGTTTTAATAAATATGTTTATTGACCTTTTAAAGTAATTTTTCTGAAATTTTATCAATTTTGTAACTAAGATCCGGGGGAAATAGAACCAGGATCACAGGAACAATTGGTTGGGGGGAGGCGCACAGTGTTGACTGACAGACATTTTGCAATAGCGTCGCAGTTTAGGTTACGCTGTACTTGCACTGAAATCTCTAAATAGCCCCCAAGATGCGTGCAGCAGCTGCAGTTTATGTGCCATAAATATGTTAGTTGTGGGGTAACATTCCTCCGTGCAGCAAAGTGACAGAGCGATTAGCAATGTCTGCCCATTGCTGCTCTTCTGTAAAAACACAGGAGGGGAAAAGCCTAAATTATAATATCTCCGGAAAGGTTCCAGTCATATCCTGGGCTTGGGCAGGGAGGAATAGAAAAAAATCCAGTGATTTTTGGAATCAGCTGCCTCCTCTCCCATTAAGTTGACAGCTGTCAATTAGTTCCTCAGTGCCTTCTCCTGCCGCAGTTTATTGCTTGTTGATGTTGTCATTTTATCTTCCTGTTTTTGCCTTCAGCGTTATCATGAGCAGGGAGCGAAATAGTCAATAGCTGATGTATCAGCAGTTATTTCTTAAATTGGCTCACAAGTCCACATCTTCCTCCTCTTCTTCCTTAAGATTGTTTTGTACAGTGATTAGAATGAATTGTGACTGCTATACGGTTCTGGGAAATATAGTGCAGCCAGGGTGAGTTAGGCGGATTATACCCTGGCTCCTTAGTACCGTTCTCCGGATGGGAATGAGCTGCAGACGACACTTGCCTGGATGCTGGGGCTGCCGTATATTTTTGAACTGCCTGTACGTCTCGATGTAGCTGCAACATTAGCGTTACTGTACATCAGAAAGGCCACGTTGGAAAGACCAGTTAGCTTTACGGGAAGGCGCCGCCATAATTAGCTTACTGGTTAACCTTTTGCATGAACCAGTGAAAGTCTACTTCTCGAACACCAGCCGTTTTGCTAAAAAGGCCATGAGCGTTGCGCAATTAACCCGCGTGTAGGTGCCGCAGTATTGCGTGACCCCGGGGGCCGCACATCTTCACCGGTTGAGCTGTTAAAAATTCCCAGGGTGTCACGAATATCCTTTACGCAGGATCTTTTTGCAAAAGGTTGCAATCTATCGTTGTCCTAATTAATATGTAGATCTGGATGGCGGAATGAGTGTTGGAATGCCAAAAAGGTGAAGCGACCTAAAACACACCCACCCCAGGGGCGCTGGGGTAATAAAAATAGCTACAGAACACTCAATATCTAATTTTATTCCTTTTTGGACTTGTTTCTTAATACAGCTAATAACCAATCTCTAATTAAACCAAGTAAAAGTTCCTTGACACATGCATATAATGAGGTAGGATTAATAATATCTCTGGGCTTGATAAACTGCCATGATACATGCATTTAAATATCTATATGTCCTTTACCCAGGCAGATTAATTCTAGTTCTCAGTGTTTTTTTCTTCTGTTACTCATTAGATTAATTTGACACGTCCCCCCCCCACCCCCAAACAATAGTAGTTTTGTGTTTTTTGCTTCCTTTTTATTTTCTGTGTGTGTGTGTGTGTGTGTGTGTGTGTGTGTGTGTGTGTGTGTGTGTGACATCCCCTTAAGCATTAGCAATTCAACATATATTCTTTTCATGTCCCTTTGATTTCAACATTTAGAAAAAAACACACAGTGCCACGCAGTTCAAAGGATTTTAATTATCACCCATGAAACGGAATTTAAATTCTAAAACTGAAGTATGCAAAACAGAACGTTAAGTGTCGCATATATTTATTTATTTAAAAAAAATTGCGCGCATAAAGAGGGTAACCAGAAACGTTCGCTGCCTATTCTTAAATATTATTGTTGCTTTAATAGGAATTTTTTTTTTTATCAGCAACGTGGAAACACGGTAAATTGGCTGCTTAAACGACGCTTAACTGTTCCCATTTAAGGGATTTAAGTAGATAATTAGTAAATTAGTCAGTGTTGCTTACTAAACAATTAATAGGAGATGTAATATCACGATGCACAGGGAGTAGACGAAACACCCGGCCGCAGCACCCTCCATCATATTCGCCACCAGATTCAAAGTGCGAGTCTTCAAGAATAATGTAACTTTCCTTGTTTGTTCTTTAATTATAAATTATTAATTCATACTGTCAGGACACATGTTATTAATTATGACTGTTTTTTTTCTCTTCACCCGCAGCAGCTGTTTGGGAATAAGGGGAACAGGTTGAACAGTATTTGGTGGATATCACCAAATAAGAACTGTATATATCACAACACTTTTCAGCATTTTATCGAACGCATAACAGCGCGTAACGTGGTTCACGCATTATGAACGACCACTTCTAACTTTGTATCAAGATATATATATATATATATATATATATATATATATATATATATATATACATACGTTGTAATACTTTGAAACTAGGAAACGTACGGGGATACAATATAAAAGATTTCCTGGATTTTGGATTGTCCAGGTCATTGGTAACGCCACAATAATCCACCATCCGCTCCTCAACACTTGTATTTCCTTTGTAAATTATAATATGAATACAATTAGCTGTGGGGTTATCATAATGCTCTATTCCATTTTAAATTGTATTTGAATATAGATGAATATTAATGAAGCCAGATGAATTTATTTAGCATAAGTAAAGATGTATAACTCTTCCCTCCATTAACTATGGCCATTAATAAAGCGTGGTCATTATTTAAAAACATATTTATTTTTTATATGATCCTTCAAACCCCCCCCCCCCCCCCCCCTCCCATTTCTTTTAATGAGACAGGCTCAATTAATTATTCAGACATGACAGCAGCTAACAGTTTAGGGTGTGTATGTGGCAGGTAAGACGTGCGCGGTTCTTTCTGCTTACACAGCACTGGCGGCTTTTACTATCTTTCAAAAAAAAATATTTTTATAGACTTTTTGCCCTTTTTTTCTGGCCATGAGACAGTCGGTAAAGTTGTATTTTATATGTTTATTTTTCATCTCTGCTAATGCCTGACGAATCCATCGAATGATGTGATATTTTATAATTAATTCAGCAAGATGTAATTGCTGTAATCACATCAGTGCTACACACGGCGCTCGCAGCATATGGAAAAATATACCACAAACCACCCTCTTGTAATTCTCCAAATAAGCATTTTCTGTGCGGGATGAATTACAAAATTGCCGGGTTGTTGTTGATTTTGTAAAAACATTTGTATTTTGCCGCAGTGATTGGCGTTTTGGAGCCACTCAAGGAAACCTTTTGTTACCGGTAATGATGACTCGGTGGAAGAATTTCTCACTTAGTGTTGGATGTATGAAACTTTCATCTGCGCTGAGAAATCTTTGTTTTCTTCTCACCCTCAGCGGAGGGACAGTGGTCTGCGTCGTGGTTTGGTTGGATTATGGTTGTACGGGGGACACATGGCGAGCGGACGCTACACTTGTGGCCCTTATAACAGGACTGGTAGGGGACAGAAGGAATCTGTGGAAATGTTCAGTGAAATATTTGCCTCCTTCCGCATCTGCTTGCCGAGTTTCACTTGTTACTTCCTATTGATTTTAAGTGTTCCCAGTCCAGCCGCCCATCACACCACACAACAGAGCGAGTTGTCTATCCACTCATGGACTAGAAAGTCTGCAAATTGTCAATACACAAGTAAAGTAGGAAAAGCAGAACTCAAAAAATTGTCGTTGCAAATCTGATTATTGGCCACACAACTCTCTGCAATCGGCCTTCCCAGTAGTCGGAGAAGGGGGTCTATGCTGTTCCGCCTGTAAACCAATGTTAAAAATGTCATCTAGTAATCTTAGTATTTTATAGTTGTTATATGCAGCTGAATAAAATGAAAGTTAGATAATGAACCACCAATGCGACAAAGAGGAAGAAATTGTATCTATGAGTTCCATCACACGACCATAATAGTAGGACATTTTATGACATATAATAATAGGCTAACTCTGCTCCTCACCTCTATGGGGGCAATTCAAGAGTTTTGTCCACTAAACGGCGCCCAACAGAGCAATTTAATTGTTGCTCCATTTGAGCGCACACAGCCGCACGCAGCTGACATTACTGTTGTGTTCTGTCATTATATATACATACAATTGCTGAGGAAGCCGGTAGTTCCTAGAGTCACAGTTATAAGCTTATTTCCGGCTCTACGACCAGGGTCAGTGGTCATAAGCAATAACCGGGGAGCAGGTATACGGCCTGTAAGAGGACGGCCTCAGTTGGCTCTCATGGGTTCAGACTGGTATCCGTATTAACCGCTTCATTGCCGGCACTGGCGCCAGGAAGCTGCACAGTGCGTCGGATGAGTTTTATTTCTTACCGTGCTGCTTTATTTGGGAGCCTGCTACCCGAGCAGATGTCCCCGACACTTCCTAGCATGGCTGTTTCTGTTTTGCAGATATATACGTATGGGCCCATGAGAAACATATTTGTCGTCCTTATGTTACAGAACATATTTCCATAAGGAAGCACGCGTCCTGTATAGACCGCACACAAAGGCTGGAATACACCCGCTGTTTACTATATATATGTGTGTGTGTGTGTGTGTGTGTGTGTGTGTGTGTTTTTTCTTTCTCTGCAACTACTCCTTTTCTTTTTTGCATTGAATGAATGTTGTGTTTTCCCATCCTGCAGTCTTCACGATTTAAAGTGTCACTTTATAACTACACAGGACACAAGTAATTATATATACTGAGGGTTCAGTTACTAACGATGCAGGTAGGTGCAACATTTGCAGTACAGCGAATGAGCCAATCAGACACTTGCCTTCTTTGCCTGCATTAAACTGGTCAGGAATAACGTAATTGCTGATTGGTTGCTGCCTTCCGGTGCATTGTGAGTAAATGATCGCTACTGTTACCTGCGTTGCGCAAACTGTACCATAATCCAGTAACTCCAAATCACATAATAGATTGCAACGCCCGCCCTTCTCATTTACCAAAGTGCATCTTTCTCTCCTGTGCACAATGCGCCAAGCTTCTGATGGTATCTGTGCACATAAAATCATTCATACATATATAGGTAGCATTTATATACAGTATTATTGTATATTTACATATGGCCAGGCTCTCCTGCTTGTGTCGTACAAAGTTCAGGGCGTCACGCCAACTGCATAAGCTTATTGTCAGCATAGACAAATAGAAATGAGAGGACCCTGTTCAAAGGAGCTTACACTCTAATATGTGTTTACATCTAGTTAGGAGTCAGCAATTGGGCCATGTATGTTAGGTGTACCAGACGTGTGTGTGTGTGTGTGTGTGTGTGTGTGTGTGTGTGTGTATTTGTGTGTGTGTGTTTCCATTTGGTCTATGAAAACATCCTGCCTTTCCTGCAGCTGAACAGATTATCCCAGAGTAACCTATTATCATTTCTGCTACAGGAACAAGATGGGGTACGTTATTTTATTCAGTATCATCTTCTTGTTATTTTTTTTTTTTTTGGGTCTGGGCTCTGTGCCCAGAAAGTTCCTGTTCCTGCTGGGTCAAGGCTGTTTCTGGAGGGCTAACTCACAGCAGGGGCACGGCGAATGACTGGCGGACGCTGCCGAAGAATGGCAGCCATCAGTCATCCATCTGTGACACGGAGACTGTTTTTTTGATGGCAGGGATGATAAAAAGGCATGGGAACTGTATAGGCCCTTGTAATCAGGGCCAGTCCTGACATCCTTCTCAGCTATGACAGCTCCTTCCTCTCCTCTTCTCACCGCCAAGACTGTCTGAACTGAATTTTTTTCTCTCTCTCCCTCTTGTTTCATGTACTTGATCAGTCTCAGATGCTGGGAATTATTTTTTGTGTCGGAGGGGAGGGTGGGCGGAGGGGGGGGGGGGAGCGTTGCATTGGATTTTGTGGGTTGGGCAGGTGTGAGAGGAAGTCTCTTTCTTTTTCTTTTTTGTGTTTTTCCCCCCGTACTGTAGGCCTGTTGCTAATTAATGTTCCTCCATAAGATTCTGTCTGAGTTGAGTAATGTTTTTGATCTTTATGTCTGATAAGTGCATACTTAATGAGATTTCAAAGCTGTGACTGCAGCTCCCTACAATTATTGACAGATGCCTTTCCTTTGCCATTGGGTTCAGCTTCATAAATCCTCTTTCGGTAATGAGGTTCACGAGTGCCACCCTGCCAGTGAGCTAATGAAAGAGAGGGGGGGGGAGGGGGCAGCTCATGTCTGTCTTACACGTTCTGGGTTTTTTTTTTTTCTTTTAAAATTTACTATGCAGATCTCAGGCTGCAGGACGACTATTTGCTACGCGCTAATTTTATTCTTCACGTCGTTTTTTTCACGTGCGTGATTTTTTTTTCCGTGGTTCGTTGAAATCGGAAGCAAAAAGAATAACAAACGCACCACGCCGTTATTACCCGCCATCGTGCGCCACCCAAAGATTTCAGTCGTATTCCAAGTAAGAGTTGGAGACCCGCGTCTGACACGAGTAGTCGTTTTGTTTTTTTTCTCTTTCCTTTTATGTATAAATGTGAAGGGCACGGAAAGGATAAAGGACGAGTCGTTCTCTGCCCTGAAATGTTGTAGATTTAATTTCTGACTGAATCCTGGTGGAGAAAAGCTTTGTCGTGCCAAACAGTCGATTTCCGTTTTGGCTGAGCCATACATCACTGACCCACTCTTTCCCCTTGACAGTATGACATGTGTCATTTATCAAATGGGCCCCTGCCAGACGCCGTTCTGCGTCCTCCTGTCCATTCCCCTTTGGTACAGTGTTTCAGGAACTGCGCTGCAGCTTGAAGGAGGGCAGGAGTGTTGTACGCTGGGTGGAGGAGGGGGGGGGGGGAAGTGGCGTTTGATGCTGTGATTGAAGACGTTACGTTGTTCTTTAGTGTAGATTCCACCCAGGCTTTAAACTTTATGCAAAACTTTTATTTGAAGTCTTTTAACTATTTAAAGCCCCCTTTTTTTAAAAAACAAACAAAATAATTTACATTTTTGGACATTGTTCAGCCGGCGGTTGCTCGCCCAGGGTTTGTGCAAATGAATCCATGAGCTCCGGACATGACAGAAGATGGATGTGTTCCGTGAAAGATTGATGGTGGATTTCAGACTCGTCGTGCCAATTTATCATTTTGAATATTATTTAGGCTTGCTGTGTGTACATGGGGTAACCTGAGAGGTGGGCGAGCTGGGGCTGAGGAAAGGCCTCGCTCTTTGTAGAGTTTGATAGATGAGTTGCTCTTTCTTTTGTTGTTTATTGCTTCACACCTTCTTCTAAAGTGCGCATACAGTGTTCATGCAGACGCCGGGGTCTGCGGCTCACCTGTACCCTCCTCACCCCATCTATACATGGCTCATATCAGAGTGCCACGTTCTTATCAGTAATGTTTTGTGGCTATACCTGGAAATGATCACTTTGCAGCCGCGGTGGTCTGAGGGGACTGTGTGGCAGGTCTACTCTGTCTACTGACAGACCTGTAATTAGATCACCTGGATTGGGACATTGGTGGTCATTCCGAGTTGATCGCTAGCTGCATTCGTTTGCTGTGCAGCGATGAGGCAAAAATAACGGCACTTCTGCGCACGCGCGTCGTACTATTACAACGAACGTTGTAGTTTCACACAAGGTCTAGCGAAGCTTTTCAGTCGCACTACTGGCCGCAGAGTGATTGACATGAAGAGGGCGTTTCTGGGTGGCAACTGACCGTTTTCATGGAGTGTTCGAAAAAAACGCAGGCGTGCCAGGAAAAACGCAGGCGTGGCTGGGTGAACGCAGGGCGTGTTTGTGATGTCAAAACAGGAACTGAACAGTCTGAAGTGATCGCAAGCGCTGAGTAGGTTTTGAGCTACTCTGAAACTGCACAAAAAAACTCTGTAGCCGCTCTGCGATCCTTTCATTCGCACTTCTGCTAAGCTAAAATACACTCCCAGTGAACGGCAGCATAGCGTGTGCACGGCTGATAAAAACTGCTAGCGAGCGATGAACTCGGAATGACCTCCCTTGTTGTACATTGTCATATACTAAGGAGGGTGTGCACTTAATGAGTGTGAGCGGGTACTTAGAGCATCATTTCCATATGGCTGTACTTATTAGCGCAGCGCGTTACATGGCGGTTACCCTTCTCTCCCCTGTTTCTGGCTTGGGATTCTCTCTCATCACCTACATAGCAGGTTATTTGTACTGTACTTGTCCGTGGGAATGTGCGTCCAATCCTTAGTGACACTGTAAGGAATCCCAATGGGGACTAATGTATCCTTTTATCTGTCCGTCAACTTCTTGTTTACTTAACATTGTAACGACTATAAATACATCTGAAAAATAATTTATCCACTTTTTACTTTGTTTTATCCTTATTCAGGATTCGCCATGTCCTGTGTTTCATTATTTAACAACAGTATATGCGGAGGTTGCCGCGCCTGCTCTGTATAAAGTTTTCTGATGAGTTCCCTCCTCTATTCCTCTGTGGTGGTCTCCTCCGGAGCTCTGTGCGCCCTTATGAGTGATGGGGGGTGGTGGTGGTGTGGGGGGGGGGGGTGTTACGCTGTAGATTTGTAATTATTCATTCACTTTTTTTCATTTGAACATTTTACATGAATGTGTGTTCCATGGGTCTCAATTATAAATCGCCTTGTGTTGCTATGTGCAACCCCATTTACATTATACACTGTGTGAATAGGCCCTACCGTATTTTGGCAAGTGGTTGAAAGGTAAACTGGGTTATCTCTGTAGTGCGGCATATACAGTGTTCTCCACTGCAAAGAAAGTATATATATATATATATATATGTATATATATAATATTAGTATAGTGAGTGTGTGTATATCTATCTATATAAATGCAGAAGTCCTCACTCACTCACTCACTCACTCACTCACTCACTCACTCACTCACTCACTCACTCTCTCACTCACCACTAATTCTCTAACTTCCCGGTATGTCATGAAGATGAAATGTAACACCGGTATTTTGCAGGTGGGAAATAGGAAAACTACATCATTATATTTTTAATAAACCTCCCCTAAGGGGATGAACAGGGGGTGACATAATGCCGTCATTACCGATTCGTGGCTTGTGTTGCGTCAGCAATAACGCCCAAACGGACAATCGGATAAAAATTTGGATTGCACGTCCAGTGGGTATAATTTAATAAATACAAAAATGATCCTGTCACTTTTTACCGTATCTGCTACGGGTGCTCCTCGGGTAACGCCAAGAGCCATGGATTAATATTTACTTACATCTCTATAGATTTACCAAATTCTTAACACTCATTTATATGTACAACCATGAAAATCAGAAACGGTTAGAGAACAGCTCATATATATATATATATATATATATATATTTATATATATATATATATATATATATATACAGAGTCCAAGGCAGTCGGCACTCTAATAAATATACAACGGCTCCAGGTGCACTTCCTCAATAACGAATACTTCTCCAAATAAAGGCCCTCAGGAGACTTCATAAACAGATAAAGCAGCTTGTATTGGCAAAAAGTGGTCAAACGTTTTCGGGGTCACAGCCCCTTCCTCAGGACAACACCAACATGCACAGTAACTTATGTACCCCCCCAGGAGATCATACTCACCCGTAACAGCTGAGGCCAGAACACTCCCCGTTCAAACAGCGGCGCCCAGCGCTACTTCCGGCGGACGGAGCCGATCACCATGGAAACGGCTATGCGTTCCACCCGGCTCAGCTTCCACGTTCCACCCAAAGCAGTGCTCGCCGCAGCGACATAGGGGACGTCAGAGCCAGCTGTACGGGGAGAACAGCTCATATATATATATATATATATATATATATATATATATATATTAATATGTGTGTGTTATATAGTACATTCCAGCGATGAAGGAAAATGGTGTTTATTGGGCGTACAGTATAGTAGGCAAAAATGTAGCAAACATTTCGGCCTGCACAGACCCCTTTGTCAAATACATTTTATTGCTTCAGTTACAATTAGACAGCAACTAAACCACCTGGTCACTTTCACTTATGTTTTTAGTATGTGAACTCTGTTGATAGTTTATAATTCTACATTTCTTCTTTGTTTATATAGTTTAAAGTTTGCATGAATCCCCCCCTACTACCTCATCTTAACCCCTGCGTACCATAAGGATGCATTGTACGGTCTTACATTAGTCTCTTGGGAAATAAAAGCACACTTAAATAACACGCATGTGGTTGTTACGCGATACGTATTTCACCTTACATACCTTCGTTTTCTATAGTCGGCAGCAATCGTCTCCTGTTTACTCGTGTTGCAAGTTTCAGACTGTTTTTTAGAAAAAGAACATTGTTTTTACATATTGTCTACAGAGCGCATACTTCATTACTTGTCTGTCTCCGCTGTGTCTGTAAAATAATTACATAACAATAGACATTATTACATCTTCTAGCACTTTGCACACCAGTGAAATTCAGCAGCAGATCTCCAGCAAGCGTTGTATAAATGTGCTGAGTGACGTCCCGTCAGTCATGAAACAGAATGCGCACGGCTGCGTTCTCTGCTACCTGTCCTCCGCAGCACAGGGATCACCCCGCAGAGATCACATCCCAAATCACCCAAATATTTTTGGGTTAGTATTAGAATTATTCTGTTGTTTTGCTTATTGTTTATTTTATTTATTGTCACATAGAATGTTGGTGAGAGTGTGTACAGTGTATCTCTTTCTGTGGGTAGGTGTCCCTACAGGTATGTCCATCTTGATTAAATACATTTCTCTTACATCCATAGGGGATACTGGAGTACAGTGTACTGTGGGGTATAGATTTTAATGGGTTAGTATTTCCATAGATTAAAACTGTGACACATGTTGGGAAAACTAAGGAGCAGTATATAATTTACTGACTAAATGGGGGTTATTGCAGTTTAATTTTCTGATCTTAGAATTACGTTGTGGTTCCGTTTGCCCTACCTCCTCCTAATTACTCCGGAGAAGTAATAGTGGTGTAAGTGTAATCCATACTGCATCCTAATCCGGGGGCAAGGCTCACTAACACCACAGCTGTATTCAGCGTATACACCACCTAGCACCATGGCCGTAGCAGCACTGTGCCGGGGGACTAGAATTGGTCACATGCAGTTTCCACTTTGTGTTTTACCAATCACTTAATAGGGGATGTGATGTTGGATAGATGGGCATTGGCCCAGTAAAGATAATGGAGGAGTTCAGTGTTTTATAGATGGGCATATGCACAGTAAAGATAATGGAGTGGTTCAGTGTTTTATAGATGGGCATTGGCCCAGTAAAGACAGTGAAGGCACACAGTGTTGGATAGATGGGCATTGGCCCAGTAAAGACAGTGAAGGCACACAGTGTTGGATAGATGGGCACTAGTCCAGTAAAGATAATGGAGGAGTTCAGTGTTTTATAGGTGGGCATTGGCCCAGTAAAGATAATGGAGGAGTTCAGTGTTTTATAGATGGGCATTGACCCAGTAAAGACAGTGAAGGGACACAGTGTTGGATAGATGGGCATTGGCCCAGTAAAGACAGTGAAGGGACACAGTGTTGGACAGATTGGTACTAGTCCAGTAAAGATAATGGAGGGGTTCAGTGTTTTATAGATGGGCATTGGCCCAGTAAAGACAGTGAAGGGACACAGTGTTGGACAGATTGGTACTAGTCCAGTAAAGATAATGGAGGGGTTCAGTGTTTTATAGATGGGCATTGGCCCAGTAAAGACAGTGAAGGGACACAATGTTGGATAGATGGGCACTAGTCCAGTAAAGATAATGGAGGGGTTCAGTGTTTTATAGATGGACAGATGGGCATTTACCCAGTAAAGACAGTGGGGGAGTTCAGAAAAATAATGGAGGGGTTTAGTGTGGTATACCTAGCCCAGTAATGAATAGTGGAGGGTTCAGTGTTGGATAGATGGGCATTTACACAGTAAAGACAGTGGAGGGTTCAGTGTTGTTTAGATAGGCATTAGCCCAGTAAAGGATAGTGGAGGGGTCCAGTGTTGGATAGATGGGCATTGGCTTATTAAAGACAGTGGGGTATTTAGTGTTGATAGATGTGCATTTACACAATAAAGATAGTGAAGGGGTTCAGTGTTGGATAGATGGGCACTAGTCCAGTAAAGATAATTGAGGGGTTCAGTGTTTTATAGATGGGCATTGGCCTAGTAAAGATAATGGAGGGGTTCAGTGTTTTATAGATGGGCATTGGCCTAGTAAATATAATGGAGGGGTTCAGTGTTTTATAGATGGGCATTGGCCCAGTAAAGGTAATGGGTTCAGTGTGGGATAGATGGGCATTGGTCCAGTAAAGGTAATGGGTTCAGTGTTGGATAATTGGGCATTGGTTCAGTAAAGACAGTGGTGGGGTTCAGTGTTGGATAGATGGGCATTTGCCTAGTAAAGATAATGGAGGGGTTCAGTGTTGGACAGATGGACACTGGTCCAGTAAAGACAGTGGAGGGCACAGTGGTGGAGAGATGGGCATTGACTTAGTAAAGAGAGTGGGGTGTTTAGTGTTTGATATATGGGCATTTACCCAGTAAAGTCAGTGGAGGGTTCAGTGTTGGATAGATGGGCATTTACCCAGTAAAGACAGTGGAGGGTTCAGTGTTGGATAGATGGGCATTGGCCCAGTAAAGACAGTGGAGGGTTCAGTGTTGGATAGATGGGCATTGACCCAGTAAAGACAGTGGAGGGTTCAGTGTTAGATAGATGGGCATTGGCCCAGTAAAGACAGTGGAGGGTTCAGTGTTGGATAGATGGGCATTGGCCCAGTTTAGACAGTGGAGGGTTCAGTGTTGGATAGATAGGCATTTACCCAATAAAGACAGTGTAGAGGTTCAGTGTTATAAAGAAGGGAATGGTCCAGTAAAGACAGTGGAGGGTTCAGTGTTGGATAGATGGGCATTGGCCCAGTAAAGACAGTGGAGGGTTCAGTGTTGGATAGATGGGTATTTACCCAGTAAAGACAGTGGAGGGTTCAGTGTTTGATAGATGGGCATAGGTCCAGTAAAGGCAGTGGAGGGTTCAGTGTTGGATAGATGGACACTGGTCCAGTAAAGATAATGGAGGGGTTCAGTGTTGGACAGATGGACACTGGTCCAGTAAAGACAGTGGATGGCACAGTGGTGGAAAGATGGGCATTGACTTAGTAAAGAGAGTGGGGTGTTTAGTGTTTGATATATGGGCATTTACCCAGTAAAGTCAGTGGAGGGTTCAGTGTTGGATAGATGGGCATTTACCCAGTAAAGACAGTGGAGGGTTCAGTGTTGGATAGATGGGCATTTACCCAGTAAAGACAGTGGAGGGTTCAGTGTTGGATAGATGGGCATTTACCCAGTAAAGACAGTGGAGGGTTCAGTGTTGGATAGATGGGCATTGGCCCAGTAAAGACAGTGGAGGGTTCAGTGTTGGATAGATAGGCATTTACCCAGTAAAGACAGTGGAGGGTTCAGTGTTGGATAGATGGGCATAGGCCCAGTAAAGACAGTGGAGGGTTCAGTGTTGGGTAGATGGGCATTGGCCCAGTAAAGATAATGGAGGGGTTCAGTGTTGGACAGATGGACACTGGTCCAGTAAAGACAGTGGAGGGCACAGTGGTGGAGAGATGGGCATTGGCCCAGTACAGACAGTGGAGGGTTCAGTGTTGGATAGATGGGCATTGACCCAGTAAAGACAGTGGAGGGTTCAGTGTTGGATAGATGGGCATTGGTCCAGTAAAGACAGTGGATGGCACAGTGGTGGAAAGATGGGCATTGACTTAGTAAAGAGAGTGTGGTGTTTAGTGTTTGATATATGGGCATTTACCCAGTAAAGTCAGTGGAGGGTTCAGTGTTGGATAGATGGGCATTTACCCAGTAAAGACAGTGGAGGGTTCAGTGTTGGATAGATGGGCATTTACCCAGTAAAGACAGTGGAGGGTTCAGTGTTTGATATATGGGCATTTACCCAGTAAAGTCAGTGGAGGGTTCAGTGTTGGATAGATGGGCATTTACCCAGTAAAGACAGTGGAGGGTTCAGTGTTGGATAGATGGGCATTTACTCAGTAAAGACAGTGGAGGGTTCAGTGTTGGATAGATGGGCATTTACCCAGTAAAGACAGTGGAGGGTTCAGTGTTGGATAGATAGGCATTTACCCAGTAAAGACAGTGGAGGGTTCAGTGTTGGATAGATGGGCATTTACCCAGTAAAGACAGTGGAGGGTTCAGTGTTGGATAGATGGGCATTGGCCCAGTAAAGACAGTGGAGGGTTCAGTGTTGGATAGATGGGCATTGACCCAGTAAAGACAGTGGAGGGTTCAGTGTTGGATAGATGGGCATTGGCCCAGTAAAGACAGTGGAGGGTTCAGTGTTGGATAGATAGGCATTGGCCCAGTAAAGACAGTGGAGGGTTCAGTGTTGGATAGATGGGCATTGGCCCAGTAAAGACAGTGGAGGGTTCAGTGTTGGATAGATAGGCATTGACCCAGTAAAGACAGTGTAGAGGTTCAGTGTTATAAAGAAGGGAATGGTCCAGTAAAGACAGTGGAGGGTTCAGTGTTGGATAGATGGGCATTGGCCCAGTAAAGACAGTGTAGAGGTTCAGTGTTATAAAGAAGGGAATGGTCCAGTAAAGATAGTGGAGCGGTCGGGTTGATAGATCCTTTCCTTCAAAGGGTTTCATGGAAGCACTTTGGTGGGAATAACTCACAATTTGTCTATAGACTGACCTATATGGTCTTCTGTATATTGTAGATCACTGAAGGAATTGCTGTATTCGGCACACAGGTTTGGATGCATTATGGCATTGAGCAGACCTCTAAGGCAAATCACCCTTAAGCACATAGTAGTTCATTATAACCCCTGACCTATTTGTAGGTGACTTGACGAGAGCAGCTGGGGGAGCGGAGCCTCTCGTACCTGTTACAGGATCACAGAGACGCTGATGACTTGGCGCCATTTCCCCTCCAAGGAAGAAACTTTCTCATTGAAGAGACAAAGTCCATTTCAGGTGTAATTGGGAGGGCGCTGAGTTGGCTCATGGGAAGAAACCTTGTTTTGTTTTTGTTCTCTTGTGTTCTTATCCCCCAGTTTTATAGGCGAAGACATGATTTATTACATCCATCCATCTTGGGGTCTCATCCATCACAGTCCCGTTGCTAGGCATTCGTGGCAGCAGCTGTTTGCTTTGAATCAGACAGAAAAGTTGTCAATCATCAGAGGCAGGTGAATAGCATTAGAAGCCCGCTATTGTCAGACGGAATAATTAATCAAAGAGAGAAAAGATAATTAAAAAGATATGACCCTTGCAAGTACTTACTCTGGGTTGCCTGGAAAAAAAATAGAAGAAAGAAAAACTGCCTGGTCTGTTCTAGACACTTAAGCAGCTGAGAGCTGATAAAATATGCACTCTGCAGTGCATAGTTTTTAATTAATTGAAAAAGGTTCAACATTCAAAGACGAAGCTGCAGAAAAGTCTGATTATGAGCAGAAGTAATATTTATTGTTTGCATGAAAGGCCTGACATGAAGTTTTAACGTCCTGTCACAAATCTCCTGCATACTTTGCAATAAGTCGCCCCCAGCACTTCTATCTCCACTCTGGAATTCCATTAAATAAAAGTTGAAAGAACTTTGATTCAACCTTTCCAGTGAGTCCTCATTTCCAGATTCTGCGAGCCTACGTGTTCTGTTTTGTCTACAGATCCTCTATATATCCCGTTTCTTATAGGGTCCCATACATATCCAAGTTTCTTAGGGGGTCACCTGTATCCCCTGTTTCTTAGCGGGTCCCCTGTATATTAGTGGGCCCCCTGTGTACCCCTGTATCTTAGAGGATCCTCTGTATACCCCCACGTCATTACGTCATAGAGGGTCCTCTGTATAACCCTTTATCTTAGAGGGTCTCCTCTATTTCTCTGTATATTAGAGGGGTCCCTGTGTTTCTAGAACCCACAGTCAATATTGAGAACTCCTTTAGTCCCCAATGTTACCTAGAGCCCATATAATTCATAGATTATATACGTAATCACGCCGGGTGGGATGCCAGCAGCGGGGCGAGCAATGCGAGACCCCGGACACCCACTTATTACGGCTGGCAGCATTGCCGGCATCCTGACCGCCGGTAAATTGAAGGGATCCCATAGCATAAGCCAGGGGTGGGACAAGCAGCGCTCCGAGGCCTCACCTGTGGCCCCCGGCTCCGTCCTGCTTGTAAGACTTCTGCAGAATGCCGGCTGTCATGTTATTACACATAGAAGTATCACTTCCATCATTACTCAGCATAAGGGCCACACGTGGCCCTTGTTCTGGTTAGGGGTTCGCCCTTCCGGCCCCTGATGCGTATCAGGCTGCCTGTCGCTGCAGTATTTCCAGGGCGGTCCTTGCGTTTCGCAGATTTTGTGGAGCCCCAACACTGGTGACTGGAGAGGACCTGCGTTCCCACGTGTGCGGAGGGGCCTGCCATCTGGATTACAAAGCATTCTTATTGTTCTAGGCCAATGCTTCTTAAACTTTGTTTCACCGGCCCCACACAGTCATCAGCCACATGATCCCCACACCTGTATCAACAATCCCTGCATTCATGTCTACAAATCCCATTGTTTCCCCGTGTCGCACACCGCCACGAGGAACCTGCTTTCCTCAGACACATAAAACATGAATCATACGTATATTCCTCCTCTCTCTCAGCTCCATGTGCGTCTCCTGTACCCCCCCCCCATTTCCTTCCCCTTTTATTCTGTGTGTTTGTATTTTAGGCTGAGAACTTGAGCGATTGCTGGAAATTGTTTTTTACCTCCAGGTGTTTATATTTGTTCTGCAACGCGCTCTTATAATTGTATATATCGGAGAACGCATTCCCTAATGTGAATTATATGGGTATTATGTGTACACAGGGGATACGGTCATTAGGCCGACGTGGAAAAAAGTCGACATGAGTTTTTCACATTTTGTTTTCATTTTTTTAACTTTTTCATACTTTGCGATCCACGTGGACTACGAGGGTACGCGGGTACACGGTGCACTAATTGGGGTTCCCCGTCACTTTGTGAAGAAAACGACACCAAGAAAAGTAAAAAAACTCATGTCGACCGTTTTCCATGTCGACCTAATGCATGTCGACCGATAGTGGTCGACCTAATGACCCATACATAGAGTCATAAATAGGTTCTCCTGATGACCTCTGAACCTACAGGTTATCCCGTTATTATTAATGTGAGGTCATACATACAGTAACGCATCATTATATAATAAGTAACAGTTGCGATGTGTATGTGTGAAAGGAGATGGTGGAAACTCATTCAGATATTAAGGCCCAGATTTATCAAGCCTTGGAGAGAGATAAAGTGGACGGAGGTAAAGTACCAGACAATCAGCTCCTAACTGTCATGTTATAGACTGTATTTGAAAAATAACAGTTAAGAGCTGATTGGCTGGTACTTTATCTTCGTCCACTTTTCCTCTCTCCAGGGCTTGATTAATCTCATCTCCAGTTTCTGCCCATATCAGAGGTTTCAGTATCTGTCGGTAATTTACTAAATAAGTTACTGTAGAGAAGTTCTAAATACAAGAAACCAGCAGAGTCGCTGCGGAACACAACCAATGTTCCTGACTCACTGCTCCCTTCTGATTGGGTAATGTACGGCGTGTGCATCTGTGTCACTGTTTGTGATAGGCTGCTCTGATTGGATAATGTACGGCGTGTGCATCTGTGTCACTGTTTGTGATAGGCTGCTCTGATTGGGTAATGTACGGCGTGTGCATCTGTGTCACTTTTTGTGATAGGCTGCTCTGATTGGGTAATGTACAGCGTGTGCATCTGTGTCACTGTTTGTGATAGGCTGCTCTGATTGGATAATGTACGGCATGTGCATCTGTGTCACTGTTTGTGATAGGCTGCTCTGATTGGATAATGTATGGAGTATGCATCTGTGTCACTGTTTGTGATAGGCTGCTCTGATTGGGTAATGTACGGCGTGTGCATCTGTGTCACTGTTTGTGATAGGCTGCTCTGACTGGATAATGTACGGAGTGTGCATCTGTGTCAGTTTGTGATAGGCTGCTCTGATTGGATAATGTACGGCGTGTGCATCTGTGTCACTGTTTGTGATAGGCTGCTCTGATTGGATAATGTACGGAGTGTGCATCTGTGTCACTGTTTGTGATAGGCTGCAGTGCCTCTGAGGTATCAATGGAGTGTAGACATGAATGTGTTAGCATATACATATAATGTCACTAGTTCCTAGTAAAATTTTCTTATGAACATTGGTTTAGCCATCGAAACATCGGCCTCTGGGTTTTATAATGGTGGTACCCATAAATGTGTATTATTATTTATATGGCACCAACCTATTATGCAGGGCTGTACAGAGAATATTTGGTCATTGACATCGGACTCTGGCCAGTGGAGCTTACACTCTAAATTCTTTCCATTATATTTTTGCACAGTATTTGTAACTTTTCAATGGTATTTTATTCATTTAGAATCTTCTCACACAGCAAACTGATGCTGGAATTATTCAGCGTCCGCGCAAAAGTCAAAAAGTGTTTTAATTAACTGTCTTGTTCATATATCCGTGCGTTTCATGTACAATTGGTGCACACACGTGTTCAATTGGAAATTATTGAGAGAGTGCAGTGGATTCATTCATAGACAAGACATGGACACACAATGGTTATACCTTATAGCCATCCCCACGAGACGGTGTAGTGCATCGGATGACGTCACGGCTGCAACATGTAACACACGTGCTCTTCATGTATGGTAGCAAGTGGAGCTGGGTCATTTTGGCACGATTGACTAGAACAGGGGTTTTCAACTCCAGTCCTTGAGTTTCCCCAACAGGTCATGTTTTCAGGATTTCTGCTTTAATCGACTGTGCGTGTTTAAAGAAATCCTGAAAACCTGACACGTTAGGGGTATTTGAGTGTCTGATGTGAAAATCCCTGGAATAACCGAACGTGACTCCTCCAGATAGCTTTGTGTATGTCTGGGCATTGAGTACACAGCACAATTGTGTGTGTGTGTGTGTGTGTGTGTGTGTGTGTGTGTGTGTGTGTGTGTGTGTGTGTGTGTGTGTGTGTGTGTGTGTGTGTGTGTGTGTGTGTGTGTGATTAGTCAATAATTGCTAATGCATTGCAACATAAAACAACAGCTTAGTTTGCTGCATTTGATATCTGAATCCTCTGACAAATGATATCCAGGATTGAATGGAGAGATTTGGAACCATGCTATGCTGGCTTTCTTTAGCAAGGACTAAATACGTGTTCTATAAAGAGACTGATTACAGTATAATGAATTATCCCAAGCAGCACGGAGCGCGTAGTGTTTGTAGCAGATTAGAGACGCCCCTGTTCCTGCACAAAGTGTTTGGGAATGGTAATGGAGTACATAGTGTTTTCCTGATGCACCTACAGAAATGTTTTTAGCGCTTTATACGTTCGGACCTGTGACAACTTTTACCTGTCTTACGTAACAACTGTTTAGAGTAGGCAGTGGGCATCCCATACACATTACAGTAATAAATAGGTATATCCGGTTACTTCTCCATCAGTGTCATCCGCCTTTCCTTACTGGCAGCTGCCGTCATCCATTCACAGACATATGAATTGCTTTGCTTAGAGTCTCTGATTGCTGTTTAAACAGGCAGTAGAAATAACAAGGTGTAGTTTACCATGAACCAAAGGGGATGATGTGAGTCGAATATTTAGAAAAATATGGTAATGTGCACAGAACACCTGTGAATTTTCTTGTAAACAGAACGGTCAGCAGATATGTTCCTGGAAAGACCGCATTGCTTCACCGTTCCCTAAAGCATATTAATGCATTGGAGGAAGGAGGGGTTTAATTGAAAAGAAGTTTATTATTTCTTATTTTAAGGGTTCAAATGACACGTTTATTTGTCCACTATCAGCTGAAACCATTGCTGCTATAAATATGTGAATGAGAAAAGCCTATTACCCCAGCAGAGAACGCATGTACATTCTATTACCTGCCAGGGATCGGTCTGTAATCCTGCACCTCTGCTTTACCTCTGTCTTATCACGCCGGTTTTAGCAGCTTCTGTATTGCCCTGATGTCCCCAAATTTCTAAGGGCCCTAGGCAGCTGCCCAAGTTCTCCCTGCTTAATCCAGGCTGGTTCAGTGCCATATCTGATATTAGAAAACGTTTTAAGCACAAGAGTAAACAGTGGATTTGCGCAATGAAACGACAGATCTGAGTGCCTTATTTGACTTTATGTGATTATGTGGCACATGTCTGACCTGACCAGGCGCCCAGCACAATATATGAAGGTAACAGATTGTTTGCCGGGCGTTTCTGTGACGTGCACCTGTACAAGAGTCTTATTCATTCATCTATACACACACAGTCCGTTCTCAAACTACTTGTGTCAGAAGCAGGAGAAATGGGCCAGTGTTAAGTGTGATGGCGAGACGACTGGGACAGAGCATCTGATAAGCGGCAGGTCTTGTGGGGTGTTCCCAGTATGCAATGGTTAGTATCTAACAACAGGGGTCCAAGGAAGGACAATAATACCCTTTTCACACTGCACAAATAACTCGGTATCGCCCCGGTATAATGGCGGGTTGACGCGGGTCGCTATGCGATGTGAAAGGGGTCGCCTGACTCAGTATTTCAACCCGGGAATAAAGAAGGGTTATTATCGGGTCAGGTGCAAAGTGACGGGTTGCCTGGTCGATGTGACCCATTCACAGTATGAGATGATCTCATCTCCCAGCACTGCCTCTCCCCCCCGTGGTGCCTCCGTCCCCACTCCCTGATGGCAACCAGACTGAAAGGGTCCAATTGTGGGTTGTGTCCGTTTCCAATTCCCTGGTGCGACGCGGCATTGCGATGTGAAAGCGGTATATGTGACAACAGGGTAATCATGAGTGCCCCAGGCAACTATATATATTACTAGTTTTTACTTCCTAAAGTGTCCGTTATGTGGTACTTTTCTCTATATGAGCTCTCCAGGAGATGTTGATCTATAAGTTCCAGGATGCCCTGTTGATTTGCTCATCCTGAGGAGAGCTGAGAATTGCACATAACATCTGTAGACATCCTCATCAAGTGGCGCATTGTTAATAAAACGACTCTACCTGTGCCGTCCAATCAGATCTTTCATTTCATCTCATAAACTGATAAAAATGACGCAATCTGGTTGCTATGGTTACCTACCACATTAAGAAGAGAATGTATTTTTGCAATTACCTGTGCACCGGTCCTGTGTTCTCCTGTCTGTAATATTAGCCATTCCTCTGTCACCAGGACACCTGAGAAGTAAATGACTTCCAGGTAGAATCCTTTATGCCTCATGTGGTCAGTGATACTCGCACCTTCGCTTTCCCTCATAGCGGGCCTGTAATCGGTGCTGTAAGTAGACTGTGATCCTGTGCCAGAGCCACAGTAATGGAGTAGGACGCTGCTGCCTGTGACGCCCCTGCAAATCTGCTGAGACATTCTCTCCGCCGCGCACCTGGCTGATACCGGGAGCTTCTAGTGACAGAAAGGATACATGACGTTCAGCACCACAGAGGACAGCGGGAATAAGTGCTTAGTGGGCTACATGAGCCAGTGGCACAGCAACGCTGCCCTGCGGGTAGAGGAGGAACACACAAAGGTTTTGTGTGAACTTTGTAGATGGACAGTCACGTAGAATAGAGGGGTAGAATAGGCACCCCTCCCCGGCTCATCACATACTATAGAATAGAGGGGCAGAATAGGCACCCCTCCACCCCCCCCCCCCCCCCCCCCACACGGCTCTTCACATACAGTAGAATAGAGGGGTAGACTAGGCACCCCCTCCCCGGCTCATCACATACTGTAGAATAGGGGGGTAGAATAGGCCCCTCCCCGGCTCATCACATACTGTAGAATAGGGGGGTAGAATAGGCACCCCTCCCCGGCTCATCACATACTGTAGAATAGGGGGGTAGAATAGGCACCCCTCCCCGGCTCTTCACATACTGTAGAATAGGGGGGTAGAATAGGCACCCCTCCCCGGCTCATCACATACTGTAGAATAGAGGGGTAGAATAGGCACCCCTCCCCCGGCTCTTCACATACTGTAGAATAGAGGGGTAGAATAGGCACCCCTCCCCGGCTCTTCACATACTGTAGAATAGAGGGGTAGAATAGGCCCCTCCCCGGCTCTTCACATACTGTAGAATAGTGGGGTAGAATAGGCACCCCCCCCCCCGGCTCATCACATACTGTACAATAGAGGGGTAGAATAGGCACCCCTCCCCAGCTCTTCACATACTGTAGACTAGAGGGGTAGAATAGGCACCCCTCCCCGGCTCTTCACATACTGTACAATAGAGGGGTAGAATAGGCACCCCTCCCCGGCTCTTCACATACTATAGAATAGGGGGGTAGAATAGGCACCCCTCCCCGGCTCATCACATACTGTAGAATAGAGGGGTAGAATAGGCACCCCTCCCCCCGGCTCATCACATACTGTAGAATAGAGGGGTAGAATATAGAATAGGCACCCCTCCCCGGCTCTTCACATACTGTAGAATAGAGGGGTAGAATAGGCACCCCTCCCCGGCTCATCACATACTGTAGAATAGAGGGGTAGAATAGGCACCCCTCCCCGGCTCTTCACATACTGTAGAATAGAGGGGTAGAATAGGCACCCCTCCCCGGCTCATCACATACTGTAGAATAGAGGGGTAGAATAGGTACCCCCCCCACCCGGCTCATCACATACTGTAGAATAGAGGGGTAGAATAGGCACCCCTCCCTGGCTCTTCACATACTGTAGAATAGAGGGGTAGAATAGGCACCCCTCCCCGGCTCTTCACATACTGTAGAATAGATGGGTAGAATAGGCCCCCCCCTGCTCTTCACATACTGTAGAATGGAGGGGTAGAATAGGCACCCCCCCCCCCCCCTTCCCCGGCTCTTCACATACTGTAGAATAGAGGGGAGGCAATGGGGTAGAATAGACATGGGCAATTGCATAGAATGGAGGGGAGGTGATCGGGTAGAATGGAGGGGAGGTGATTGTGTAGAATAGAGGGGAGGTGATCGGGTAGAATAGAGAGGAGGTGATCGGGTGCAATAGACGGGGCAGTCGCATAGAATAGAGGGAAGGTGATTGGTTAGAATGGAGGGGAGGTAATTGGGTAGAATGGAGGTGAGGTGATTGGGTAGAATAGAGGGGAGGTGATTGGGTAGAATAGAGAGGAGGTGATTGGGTAGAATGGAGGTGAGGTGATTGGGTAGAATAGAGGGGAGGTGATTGGGTAGAATAGAGGGGAGGTGATTGGGTAGAATAGAAAGGAGGTGATTGGGTAGAATAGAGGGGAGGTGATCGGGTAGAATGGAGAGGAGGTGATCGGGTAGAATGGAAAGGAGGTGATCGGGTAGAATGGAGGGGAGGTGATCGGGTAGAATGGAGGGGAGGTGATCGGGTAGAATAGAGGGGAGGTGATTGGGTAGAATAGAGAGGAGGTGATTGGGTAGAATGGAGGTGAGGTGATTGGGTAGAATAGAGGGGAGGTGATTGAGTAGAATGGAGGGGAGGTGATTGGGTAGAATGGAGGGGGGTGATTGGGTAGAATGGAGGGGAGTTGATTGGGTAGAATGGAGGGGAGGTGATTGGGTGCAATAGACGGGGCAGTCGCATAGAATAGAGGGGAGGTGAATGGGTAGATTGGAGGGGAGGTGATTGGGTAGAATAGAGGGGAGGTGATCGGGTAGATTAGACGGGAGATTATTAGGTAGTGTAGCCTAGTGGGGTTAGGAGGGTAGTTTCAGAAATTGATAAATTTACTAAAGACGTACATTTTCAGGGAGGGTCTGGAGGCGAGGGTGGGCATTCCACAGAGTGGGTGCAGACCGAGATAAGCCCCATAACCAGTAATGGGTTTGGATGGGAGGCTCAGATCTTGTCAGAGCAGAGGGGTGTGTTGGGAGATATTTGGAAGCAAGTGAAGAGATGTACGTAGATGTCTGTTATTTGTATTGGTGGTAATAAAATGCAGGCACCCGGTGTAAGGGCTGACAGAGGGCAGTAGTCAGTGCGGACAATAAACGGGGCAGCAATGCAAGTTTTTTCCTTGTCTTGTGTGAGAGATGGGCGTATTCTAGAGATGCTTAGTACATATCAAGAAGGGTTTGCATACAGACTGCATGTGGGACACTGAGGACAATGCTGAGCTAGGGATGCCTCTTGGGCAGCAAGCCTTGTGTTCATTAGGGACTCCTAAATCACACTGAGGTGTGTGCCTCATGCCTCAATGATGCCAATCTAAAGTGGGGAATTGAGAGCCTACCTTCTCATCAATTCCTGCCTCAGCCCATAGACTGTGATATGTGTAAGTGCTGAATACGCCTGGACTCCTGTAAATGGTTTTCATAAATGCCCCTCAGTGCTTCCGCTGCGATGGCGATGAGTTAGTTACCTGCCTGATAAAATGATGATGGTCCAAACGGAACAGAGAGAAGCATAGCAGCATGTAGGAGTTGGGCTGTGTAACGCTCCGGCGGTGAAGGGGTTAATATGGCAGCGCTATTTTCGTACCATCCAGCGAGTCTGGTCTGATTAATCGGTAGGCATTGAGGAAACGCAGGGATCACACTGTCTCCACAGACTTACATAAACCTGGCAGAGCGTCAGCATCTTCCACCGCAATTGTTCTCAATTTCTTACACTGTAAACAACTAAAGGAAACTTTCCTTCATGCCACGGCTGAAATTCCCCCGTCTGACGGCCGTAAATAGGTAAAGAGCCCAAAACGCAGCAGGAAAACACGCCAACCAATTATAGTTTCATAATGACAAATTTACTGTCTGACCACAATGTTGGAAGAGCCCAAAATGCATTGTGGAGACACAGTGGGTCACCTATTCACCGGCCTGTGATGTATTGGCCATTTCCTTCATTGCTCCCAAAGTTCTTCCCATCAAGTTGGGTTTTCTCTGTATCCTGTCCATCAGTGCCCGGAACTCGGCCTATTCTGTGTCTTCGCGGCGTGAAAAATGGAGGTATTATAATAAATGTTAGATGTGAATATTGGTAACAGGTGGCCAGGATAAGCTGGGCCCCCGGCCTGTTCCCAACGCACATATCTCACTGTATAAGACGCGCATTGTGATATAAAATGTATTTACCACGATCCAGTAATAAGCGCTGTGTTCCCGAGTCTGCAAAACACATTTCAGACAAATGTGCTGGACAGAGGGAGTCGGTAGGCTCCAACATCTGTCAGCCACTGGGAGAAGTGCTCCGCGGAGAGGGAGACGGTTTAATACACCGTTCTTGATAGGTACTAATTATAACCTTGCGCCATGTACGACTATTACTATAAACACTTTGTGGCAACCTCTAAGGGTAATTAGCTGATAATTAATATTACTGTTATGGATATAGTACTGTAGAGGATTGATGCCTTTGGATATCTCTTGTAGGGTGTGAATACACACCTGACATAGCCTCAAACCTCCATCCTCCTTACTTTAGGATCAGCTACACAGGAGAAGACACCTTGCACCCTGTAATTGTGGCACAGAGTTTCTCCCTCTGTCTTACCTCTTAATTCTTTTGAGAAATAGGTAGGTAATTTGGTTCTGTAGGTGGGGAACTACAGGAACCTGCATGCTCTGCCAGACTGCTGGAACTAGTAGTTCTATACCCTCAGAACTGTGGCTCGCCTTGATGTAAGGGAATATGCTATACTTGCCCAATCCCTCTTACTTGCCACGTTGCCTGACCTCCAAATTATGGCGAAACTGGTTTTTAGCTGTCCAGCTTGGCCGGATTCTACCCATCGGGGGTTATTTTGAGGGTGCCACCATTCCTGACCACCACAACTTAGTTCTAACTTCTAACACATATACAGCCCATGGCAATGGTATCATTGATCGAGGGTCTCTCTAAAGGGGTCCGAGCATGGGTCCAGTTTATTAGGAACAAGTCCTAAATTGTCCTGCAATGCTGACCTGGCCTCTGCCCAGCACTGCTGGGCTGTGGAAGTGATTTGGACGCTGCGGCACAGCATTGAAAGATATTCAGTGTACGCTTATCACAAAGGTTTCATCGTTTCAGCTGCTGGTTACAGAAAGGCTGCTTTCTTGTGCTGAAACGGTTAACTGTCAGCGTCTGGGAAATTGCGCCTCAAACGTGACAGATGCTGATTGATCAATATTGACAGCTGCAGCTGAGACGTTACATGTCAGGGCAGGGTACATAAGATCAGTTATCTGTGGATCAGAGGAGGCTGCGTGGGAGAATCCACCATCCATCGCCACTAAGTGAACATCCGGTGGAAATACCGCCTGGAGTCTTGCTCAACTTGATAAAGAATATATGTATATTCCCGTGTTTCTTCATTATCTATAGTGATAGAAATAATACACATTCTTGTGCGTGCTGCAGCTATAAGGTTACTAGGCCCATTATTTATAAAACGTTGTGTTATATTTCCTGACCTTTCTCTACTTATCTCTTCCAGAATTATGGGGCTCATTCAGGTTCGGCTGTTCTCGCTGCTGCTGTTGCTATTTTTTGCCATGCGCAATTGCGATTATATGTTACTGTGTGCAAAAGCTAACCCGAGCATAGGGACG